>NW_027514859.1:0-300000 GCF_048772815.1 Callospermophilus lateralis | reverse complement strand
TATGCTTAACAAAACACTGTTGAAATCTTGAGAACTGTTTGTAATCTTGTTCCCAGATTGTGCTGTCCCCAACTGCCAAATTGCAGAATGTATTCCCTCACCCACTTTCACACTAACCGCCCACTCGCTCTGACCCATCAATAAATTTCCGTCCCTGCCCTCTCCAAGGAAAGTATATAAGCTCTGCTTAAGCTGTTCTCATGGCTCTCTGCTCTATTCATGTGAGCTCTGAGCCCCAGCTTGCTGGACCCCCAATTAACCCCTTGCTGTTGCATGAGACACTCTCTTGGTGATCTCTTCCTCCAACGCTTGCAGGAACATTACTTGGATGTTTGAATGTAGAAGAGAAAATCCAGTCATAAAGGGATAGTCGGTAAGATTAAGAAGATAGTCGGTAGGTTTAGGAAGAAGAGTGAGTATAGGATTTGGAAAACAATATCTTTAGCAATAGGGGTTTGGTTAGAGAGTGAATGTAAATGTCAGCACATGTGAACAGTCACAATATTGAAGTGGGGAAAATATGTAGGAAAGCAGATATCAATAAAGACATTACAAAATCAGGCAAAGTATAAAGTGAGTGATACAATTAGACATTTTCAACAGAATTGAGTTAGAATATATAATCTTAAGAAGAAACAAAATGTAGTCACCAATAGGATTGACATTTGAGAGCATTAGGCAACTTTGACATGGATGTTTTTTGTAATCCATGCTCACTTTCCATTTAGGCTTTGGTACAATCACAAGTGTGACCTTTACATTTGTCTCCAGAATACTACTGTGATAAAATGTATATGTAGATGTGGTGACATGAGTGTTTCTTCCACTATTTCTGGGAGCAATATTTTGAAGACATATAAATGGGTATTGGGGGTACAAAAAGGTGTACACTGTGTCATTGAATATAGAGATAATGCATGAATAGACCATAAGTGAATAAATAAAATAACTGGTTCCACATTAAATAACAGATTGAATAGATATCTGAAAATATATAAGAAATCTTATATTGATATACAATCATTCATTCCAACCAATGATACATCTAATATTAATATTAGGGTTACGGTTTATCATGAAGATATGTTAGTTTTGCTACAAAAGTAATTATGGAAATCAAAAATAATGTGTTTGGAAAGAGTCAGTCACAATGCTGGCAATATGTAAACAAGGCCTCTGAGCTTGAGCTGGGGCTTCACAGAGATGGCTACATTTCTAAGATAAAGAAGTTACCAACTGGGCTTCAGGGTAACAGCTGGCAGAGAGAAAAAAAAAAGAGAAGAAAATAGCTCTGCCCCATTCCCGGTGTCCTTAAAATGTTAACTTGCCCAGAACAGAGAAAAAAAAAAACAGAAACAAAAACTGCTTTTTATGAACTTCTGCAGACTGTGAACTTCTGAGCCCCTCCCTTACATGTTGGGTACAAAATTCTGAAACAATTTAAACTTGGGGTGCAGGGGATTAAATGATTACAACAGAAGCAATGCCCTCTAAATCCGGTTGTAACCAAATAGGACTGTTTCCGTGTCTTCGGTGCTATCTTAGTTGCCTTACCTTGCCTTGTCCATCCCTTTTCTCATGAAAAGACCAGTCAAGAAACATGGAGGAATGCATGTGCTCTGAAGCAGGAAGTGATTGATAGTGAAACAAATGCCTATAAATTTTCTAACTTGTGGATGAAATATATATCCTATGATGTGCATTAATTGAAGAAATAGTAATCGACTAGTGTTGAATAAAAATGAACGTCAAAATACACATCATGTCCGATTGGAATCTACTTGCATTGATGTTAAACTGGGTCAGGTACTGTAGAAATATTAGGATTTGTGTGCATCATTCACTGAAGTTACTTTTCAGTATAGGAAAGAAATATGTTTTTTAGGTGAATGAATATTTCTAAGAATAATCTTTGGAAAGTTGATTATAAATTTACGTATATGAATATGAATGAATTTGGTGAGTGTAAAATAAGACACATATTTCATATTTTGAAAAATCTGGAGAGTATATATATATATATGTGTGTGTGTGTGTGTGTGTGTGTGTGTGTGACTAAAGTCACGGTGGCCTGGACACCCTTTTTGTGAACCAGGAGTGATCAAACAGGTCTGCCATTAATACTTTTCCACTTCTCCAATTTGAGGCATTCTGACTTTGGCATTTAGATTCTTTATGTGAAATGGAGTCAAGAAAAAACCGAAGCACCTATGGACTAGCCTCTGCATGGTTTTGAAGAATTCATTTGACCCAAAGGATCCCTATTCCCACTTGATGGAGGTCAGGAACCTTACAGAGAAAGGCGAGAGACTTCATCTACAATGACTGCAATTTTTGCCATTTTGATTTTGTATGCACACATGGGATCTTTCTTTACATCCACCAGGTGTTGGTAATCTAAGCCACAGCCTCACACAGGGCCAAGAGACTGATTAAGACACATCCCTTTCCAAAGCAGTTAAGCAAAGAGCCACAGGTGATGCCCACTTATTTCCATTTGAAAACTGGTTTCTTCAGGCTTCACAAATGTGTTTCGTGAGGCAAAGCCCTTCCTGACATTCAGGGCAAAAGAACAATAGGTAAGCAAAAGGCCCATAGCAGGGTTTCTCCACTGAGACTTTACTGGTCACACTGATATCTGAGTTTTCTGAGATGCTCGCCATTCCCTTCAGCTATCCAGTACATGGCCATATCACAGAGCTTGGAGGTGGTAAATATCTTGAACACAAAACCATGAGCCTATTCTTGAGTGTAGCCAGAATTCAGGAAGAAAACAGGAACTAAGGAAGTTTGTAGGTGTTGCCCTTCGATAATGCAAGCCACAGTCCATTCATAAATTGGGCAGGATTGATGCTGGGAAGCTTTCTACTAGACAGGACCCATACATTGATGCATTCTCTTTTCTAATGTCTGCAACAACAGACACATTGGGATACACAGACATGGAAACACTTGCCTTGTCCAATCACTTACTAGAAACGGTTCACTCCAAACCAAACAAACCACCTTTCTTACCTTTTCTCAGAACATGAGATAAAACCACAAACACACAACAAAAACCACAAAGGCATCGCCTTCCCCCAAGTAGGTCTGTGACTATTCGGAGTGTACTCTCACTGGTGAGCCTTACTATGTACCTCCAAAATGGCCTGTCCTGTCTCAGATCTGGTCTCTTTGGCCAACTCTGTGAAATTGTCAGGAGCCCGTGGTAAGCCACTACTTGCTTTCTCTGGAAAGGCCAGTCTTCAAAGCTTTCCTGGCATTTGGCCATTTTCACATCAATAGATACCAAGAAAGACTGACTCTGTCCTAGGAATATCCAAACAAGTGAGCCCACTGGGACTGGGACTAGGACTGGCTCTGGGTGCCTGGATTCCTGGATCACAAGTTCAGAGAGTTCCATCACCAAGGAATAGAGATGAGGTCACTTCCTTCAGGAACTGAATGAGGTCACTGCCTTTGCAACCACTTTTTCCTAACAGTTGCTTTCAAGGGTCCCCTGAGATAGATGCTGTCCCTATTTCCCGTGACACTCTCACCAGTTAGAATAGTATATCACCCATAGGCACCCGTGAACAGCTCTCCACACAGGCCTGGATTGGTCCATCTTCTGTACATTAGGAACAGAGACACTGAGTCAGAAACAACCCCTCTCCAGACAGGGTTGTTTTCCATGAAAGATGACTTTTGCTCTCTCAGGTCCTTAATAGCTGCCTACATCTTCTCCAGGGATTATTTCTGCATGGAACTTTGAGGTTTTCAGCAGGTGATATATCCCCTACATTCCTATATTGTAAGACCAAGACTTTCCCTGCTCTTTTATAAAGTTAGAATGAGGGAATAGTATATGGTTTGGGTTAATTACTTGTTCGATTTGGGTTAGGAATCATTTTGCTGGATGAATAATGGTATTTGAAATCTGCAATATTTATAAAAATATAGAGGTGAAATATATGTATGAAAACAGAAATCTAAGTAATATTTGAAGCCCAGAAAGGGATTGGGCCCTTGATTGGGAGACTTAGCTTTGAATTATGTCCTGCACAGATGTCTCAGATAAATCAATACACAATGGCATCGGACCTTGTACCTTGAATGATTGAATGTCGAAGAGAACATCCATTCAAAAAAGGATAGTCAGTAGGATTTGGGAGATAGTCGGTAGATTCAGAAAGAAGAGTGAGTATAGGATTTGGACCAAAAGTTATTTAGCAATTGGGTTTCAGGTAGAGAGTGAATGTAAATGTCAGCACAAATGAACAGTCAAAATGATGAACTGGGAAATTATGAAGGAATGCCTATATCAATAGAGACATTAGGATATCAGGCAAAGTTTAAAGTGAGTGATAGGATTAGACATTTTAAACAGGGTTGAGTTTGAATATATAATCTTAGAAAGAAACAAGTATGTAGTCAACAATTGGATTGACATTTGAGAGAATTAGGCAACCTGGACATGGATGTTTTTAGAAATCCATGCTCACTTTAAATTTAGACTTTGGTACAATCATAAGTGTGACCTTTGCTTTATTTTCCAGAATATTACTGTGATAAAATGTATATGTAGATCAGGTGACATGAGTATTTCTTCCACCATTTCTGGTAACAATATTTTGAAGACGTATAAATGAGTATTGGGGGTAGAATGTGGTGTAGTATCTGTCTAAGAATATAGAGATAATGCAAGAATAGACCATACTGTGAATAAATAATATAATTGGTCCGCTTTAAATAATGGACTGAGTTGATATCTGAAAATATACAGAAAATCTTATATTGATATTAAATCATTCATTCCAACCAGTTATACTTCTAATGGTAATATTAGGGTGATATTTCATCATGAAGAGTGTGTGAGTTTTGCTTCAAAAGTGATTATGGAAATCGAATATAATGTGTTTAGAAAGAAGTCTCATGAAAAGTCTTGTCAAAAAACATGGAGGAATACATGTGTTCTGAAGAATGAAGTTATTGAAAGTGAAACAAATGCCTATAAATTTGCTAACTTGTGTATGAAATATATATCTTATGATGTGCATAAACTGAAGAAATAGTAATGTACAAGTGTTGACTAAAAATGAACATCAAAATACACATCACGTTCCATAAATATCTACTTGCATTGGTGTTAAACTGGGTCAGTTACTGTAGAAATATTAGGATTCGTATGCACCATTCACAGAAGTTAGTTTTTAGTTCTAGGAAACAAATATGTATTTTAGGTGGATGAATATTTCTGAGAATAATCTCTTGAATATTTGATTATAAATCCACATACATGAATACGAATGAATTTAGGGAGTGTACATTAAGACCCATATATTTAATATTATGAAAAACTTGGAGAGTGTACACACACACACACACACACACACACACACAGACATTAAAAAGTAGCAATATATATGGAAATCGAAATTCATCATGAAATGTATATCATCCACTGATCCAAAAATATTCATTATACTGAACATGATTTTATTTATCATGTTGTTCATCTATGAAGCTCACCCATAGGTTGAATTTTCAGTTCCAACTGTGTTTAGGTGGAGTGATCTCTTCTCCCAATTTGTATCTGCAAAGTCAGCCACCTCACAAGAATGTACATGTGATAACAGGAACGATTCAATATGTGCATATGAAATTACATGTGCTGAATTGGCTACAGAGAAATGCAGAAAGGAATTCATCTATTTGTTAACTTTAAAAACACATGGAGAACTATTTCAACAAAATATTGACTAGATTTATAAGTCCTACCCTGTATAATGCAAAAGGCAAGTCCAGCAATACACTATGCCTCGTCTAAACTGCTTGTATTTCTATTCGGTTTGGGTTATTTTTCTCCATCATATTAGAATTAGTAGTCAGAGTCTAGTAGGGTATGGGTTAGTGTCAGCCATTCATCATTTTGAATGGAAAATAGGAAAATGAATCCAATGTGTATGTAAATATGTGCTTCACAAAAATCTGCGCACTCTAATCCAGAACAATGCCTTGACTTTACCTTCACCCCAAGTAAAACACAATTAGAGTGGAAGAGTTAGAAAATCTGTGAATACATATCTGGAATGTAATATGCTCAAGAGTTCACAACCTTGAAGGTGGCAGAGGAGTTTCCAAAAGTAAGGGACAGGTAAATACTCCACAAAAATGGAGCTCTGCTGGACTAAAGACTTCTGGTGAAACTGCCTCTGAGTTTGGGCACTTGAAATATTTGTTGTTGTCAGGAGTTTTAGCTTTTTTTGTAGAGAGACCATCAAAGCTAGGTATGTATCTAAGTGACCTGGAGGACATGGTTTCTTATTTTCTAATGAACATGAGGCAGCAGTGCTGAATTCTCTCTTTGTAGGTAAACTGTGGCCACTGGGGGGAAAATCTTTCCGTGTGGACTGTAAAGCCATCCGGCAATCCTCCACTAGTCGATGTGTTTCTTGCTGCTGCAATGTGAGTTTGGTATTTGCTTCACAAAATACAAGGAGTTAAACTGGGACACAGTGCTAAAGGGAGTTCTGTCACGTGTGGTGTGTCAGGGTCTGCAGGATAATGCACCAACCAGGCTTCAATCCCATCCTTGACCATAGCAATCTGATTCTGAACATTGCCCTGAAAACTCTCCATATAACAAGATGCCTTTACATAGAAGGGTCTGCTGGGTGCACCATGTCAGTCACAAGCCATTTGGAAGCCAATGGCAGATCCACATGGCCCCACCACAGATATTTTATCACACACCTGCACACGACTTTTCTAGGCCCACTTCACATCAGGCTCCAGCTTACTGGCATCTCTGTTCTACACGATTTTCATGGTCATGGGAATTTCAAAAATTTCATGGTATTTATCTAGCCATTTTTCAAGAATGATGTTGGAGGCACTGTGTGTTTAACTTCATTCAGGAACAATTAAATGGTGAGGAAGCTCATTTCAATGAAAGCTCTGGAGAAATCTCACAGGCAAGGCTTCCAAAGAGTGGCCAAAATTTCACAGGAAGCCAGGGCTATTGCTGTCTACAATGTGAGGTCCATTTGTGTTTTGACTCTCAAATATGGCTGCCATGTCTTTCAGAATAAAACCATGTGATATCCTGGCTGAGATTCCCAGTGCTCTGTGGAAAGCAAACCTGGGCCTAGATCTCGGTTTCCAAGGGCGACTCTCATGCGTGACCAACTGAAATCCCAACATATTTCATGATAACACTTCTCTAAGTCAGTTCCAGAACTCAGTCTTTAAGGGGAATCACACCAGAGTTCAGCCCAGGTGTACCCAGTCATATCTTCCAACTACCACACAAATGACCACAATTAAAACCAAAACACTCCCACATGGTCCTCATCTTCTTCCATATATACACTCTCATACTAAGTTCTGTCTGGAGGTTTACATGAGTGGCGAAGTCCAAGACAGTGTCCAAAATAAGCTCTCTTGCCCCTCATTGCCTAAAGTCATGGTGGCCTGGACACCCTTCCTGTGAACCAGGTGTGATCAAATAGGCCTGCCCTTAATACACCTCTGCTTCTGCAATTTGAGGCCTACTGACTGTCAGGTATAGATATTTTTATGTGAATTGGAGTCATGAGAAAACCAAAGAACCTATGTGCTAGACTCTCCAGGGCTTTGAAGAACTCATTTGACACAAAGGATGCGTATTCTCACTTGATGGAGGTCAGTAGCCTTACAGAGGAAGGCAAGAGACTTCATCCACAGGGACTGCTCATTTGGCCATTTTGGGTATGGATTCACACACGGAATGATCCATCAGGTGATGAGAATCTAAGCCACAGCCTCACACAGGTCCAAGAGGCTGATTCAGACACATTATCAGGATCAATCACCTGTTTTTTTCCTCTGTCTAACTAGCTAGAGAGACCTTCTCTTTTAATTGAATTTTTATCTCTGTCTGACTAGCTTGAGAGACCTTCTCTTTTACTTGAATATTTCTACTATAACTATAATACAACCCAAGAAGATATCACCAAACAAAACTGAACCAGAATGAAACAAAAGTGGAACAACAGAAAATCATTATAATAGCTTTTCTATCCTCCTGAAATGTCCATCTCTTTTTTCTCTCAATCAGTTCCTCAGATGTGAGTGGTTTTTCTTCCATCTTACCCATCTCCAGGGACAGGCAACTTAAAACAAAATTGAAGCAAAACAAAAGAGGAATTTTAAAATGGCTTCCCATCCTCTCGCCCTGTCTTCAGAGGTGAGCAGTTTACCTTATCACTTACCCTCACTCATTCCCCTTGCGGCCCTCCAAATGCCACAGTCTGGCTGGGCAAAATTCAGGAGCCACTTGACAAAAGAAACGAACTTTATTTTAAGAACCACACATGCCAAACAAAACAGCTCCTGAGGAAAACCTTCAGAACCCAACTGCCATCACCGGCTTCCCACAAGCCAGCAGTGACCTACCTCACTTACTTGGTGATGGAACTCTCTGAACTGGAAGCCCGGGACACAGAGCCAGTCCCAGTCTCAGTCCCAGTGGGCTCATTGTTTGGATTTACTAAGGACAGTGTCAGTCTTTCTTGGTACATACTGATGTGAGGATGGCCAAATGCCAGGAGAGCTCTGAAGTGGAGCCTTTCCTGAGAAAGCAGGAAATAGCTGGCTCCTGAAAACTTCACAGAGTTGGCCAAGGAGACCAGATCTGAGACAGTACCGGCCATTTCGTGGGAAAATATTATGGCGCACCAGTCAGAGGAAACTATGGATAGTCACAGGCCTACTTTGGGGAAGGAGGTGACTTGTGGGTATGGGTATGAGTTTGTGGTTTTGTATCATGTTCTGACAATAGGTAGGAAAAGCAGAATGTTTGGTTTGGGGTGAACTGTGTCTAGTAAGTCCTTTGGCAAGGCAACTGTTTCTATGTCTGTGTATCTCTCTGTGTCCGTGCTTGTAGACCATAGAAGGTGAATTAAAAATTATAGCCAGTTCTCCAAAGGGTATATCTGTAATTTCACCAAGAGACAGAATAGCACAGTTACTAATAATACCAAGCCTACATGATAAATTTTTCAGTCATGCTGTAGAAAGAGGTTCCAAGGGATTAGGCTCCACACATGTAGATTGGGCTATGTTTCTTTAAATTTAGATTCTCGCCCCATGCTAAAACTAAATATTCAAGGACATGAATTTAATGGGCTATTGGATACAGATGCAGAACTTAGCATCATCTCTCATCAAGAACTTAGCATCATCTCTCGTCAAAACATTGGCCATTACAACAAAACACTCAAATGCTTCAAGGCCTAGGATTGGTGACTAATCCCCATAGAAGAGCAATGGTATTAGATTGGAAGGATCCTGAAGGATGTGAAGGAACTAAACAGCCATATGTATGGATCATCTTCCCTTAAATTTATGGGGATGAGATGCCCTAGATCGATTAAGTTTGACATTAACAAATAACATCAATCAAAATGTACCCACAATTATGGTTAGACAAGGTTTTAGGAAAGGAAAAAGATTAGAAAAACAAGAACAAGGTATAGCAGCCCCAATACAAATAGATCAAAGAACAGACAGACATGGGTTGGATTTTAAGAAAGGGCCACTAAGACAATAAAAACTACTTGGAAATCAGAAATACCAGTATGGGTTCCTCAGTGGCCCCTGACTAAAGAAAAGGTACAAGCAACCCATGACCTGGTAAAACAACAATTAGCGGAAGGACATATACAACCGTCTGTATCTCCCCATAATACTCCCATTTTTGTCATTAAAAAGAAATCTGGTAAATGGAGATTATTGCAAGATTTAAGAGCCATTAATAATGAGACGGTTATTATGCGACCTGCTCATTTGGGAATTCCTCAATGTTCTGCTTTGCCAAAAACCTGGTATGTTTTAATTATAGATATTAAAGATTGTTTTTATTCAATTGCAATTCATCCTGAGGATAGTCCATGGTTTGCATTTACTATCCCTGCACTGAATCATGAAGGTCCTGATCAGAGATCCAAATGGAAAGTACTCCCTCAAGGGATGGCTAACAGTCCAACTATGTGTCAAATTTATGTTAACAAATTAATCCAGCCACTTAGAAATCAAAATCCTGAACTACAAATATTTCACTATATGGATGGTGTATTATTAGCACAGAAAGCTAAAAACGCATTGCTAGAATGTTATGCCACACTTACAAACTTATTAAAAAATTATAAACTAGAGATAGCAATAGATAAAGTACAATTAAATTTTTCAATTAATTATTTAGAAGTTCTTTTATCCTCAATCATGGTCCATCCACCAAAAATTCAAATACGAATAGATCAACTCAAATCACTTAATGACTTTCAAAAGTTATTAGGAGACATAAATTGGATAAGGCCTTATCTAGGTATACCAACAGGAGAGTTTGAACCTTTATTTGATATCCTAAAAGGTCTATCAGATCCAAATGCACCCCGAATGTTAACACCTGAAGCAAGAAAGGCATTAAAAATCATTGAAAAATGTATGGAAAATATTCATTTGGATAGAATTGATTTAAGAATGCCTTTATTATTTATTGTACTACCACCAAAAAAATACTCCTACAGAAGTATTATTGGCAAGAAGGTCCATTATTATGAATACATTTATCTTGTTCTCCTAACACTATTCTTATTAGGTATACTGAGGCTTTAGGACAATTAATACTCAAAGGAATAAAAGCAGCAAAGGGACTGATTGGAATGTCTTCCAATAAGATTATTACTCCATATACTATGAATCAAATTGATGAGTTAGATAATTAGTTAAATACTTGGGCAATAATCATGTGCAAATCTAATGTTTCATTTGATAACCACTTACCATCTAATCCTTTATTGTCTTTTTGGTCATCACATCATGTAATTTTTCCAAAAATGAGAAGAAAAACACCTATTATAAATGCTACAAATATATTCACTGATGGGTCAAATAATGGTACAGCAGTAATAGTTACACCTGATCAAACTTTTACATTTTTAGTATGAAAACAATTAGCTCAAAATGTAGAGCTTAATGCAGTATTACAAGCTTTTGTGATGCTTAAAGCATCTGTAATTAATTTATTTTCCGATAATCAGTATATAGTTATTGCTATAGTATCACTTGAAGATGGTGGAAGGATTTCCCCTTCCTCTACTCTTTTCTCTTTGCTTTCCACTATACAAAGTCTAATCTGGGACAGGAAAGATCCGTTCTTTATAGGACATTTCAGGACACATACAGGAATGCCTGGAGCCCTTAGTTTGGGCAATTATTTAGTAGATAAAACAACACATGACATATATACATATTTTCTCTACACTAGAAGAAGCTATAAATTTTTATAAAAAGTTCCATGTCAATGCTAATACTTTACAAAAGCATTTCAAAATAACTAAGGAACAAGCTAGACAAATAATAAAACAATGTCAAAATTGTGTGACCTTTTTACCACAAGTTAATCTTGGAGTCAATCCTAGAGGATTGATACCTAACCATATTTGGCAGATGAACGTCACAAACTTGCCAGAATTTGGAAAATTAAAATATTTGCATGTTACAGTTGATACTTCTTCTGGATTTTTGATGGTCTCCCTTCTTGCTGGAGAAAAAAAAACTAAAGATGTTATAGCTCATTGCTTACAAAATTTTGCCACTGTGGGCGTTCCAAAAGAGTTAAAAACAGATAATGCCCCTCTTTATATTTCTACCTCTTTTAAACAATTTTGCTCATCATTTGGCATTACTCATATAAGAGGAATCCCATACAATCCACAGGGACAAGGAATAGTTGAAAGATCACATCAAACTATTAAAACATACATATTAAAGCTAAAAGAAGGAATTGGGAAGGGGTATATATTCCCCAAAGATAAACTTAAAATAACCCTTTTACTCTAAACTTTTTAAATTTGGGTTCATCAGGGCTTAGTGCTGCAGAAAGACATATATGTCCAAATAATGTACATAAGCCCAAGGTACTTTGGAAGGATATTCTAACAGAACAATGGAAAGGTCCTGACCCAGTAATTGTCTGGAGTCCGGGGTCTGTTTTTGTGTTTCTACAGGGAGAAGAGTAGCCAATTTGGATTCCAGAGAGATTAACTAAAGAGATTTCTACAGACCAAAAATAAGATGATTTGGCTCAAATCAATAAGAGCTGATATCCAGAACTCCAGTTTGGCTGTTCTTACATCTGTGACAGAACCAGAATTTTTTTTCAACATCTATTTTATTATTGCCCTTTCTCATATCATGAAGTTTTATTTTGTTTTTTTTTTAGCTCATACAGACCTAGGTTAATGTTTTGCTGATCAGTTCTATTTTTGGACAATAGAGTTTTTAGACATTGCAATGGAGATTTCACCTGTAAAAAGTCATAAGGCCTTTAATATTATGTCATGTGTTGTATGTATTATATTATGTGTGCACACTTGTGTTTTGTGTTATATGTTTGATTTCAGCATCTTTTCTGTGTTGACTATATTCTTTTCAAGTTGATATACTTTGTCTTCATTATCTGATGTTCTGACTTCTACTTGATCTAGTCTGTTTGTAATATTCTCATTAGCACTTTTAATCTGATTTATGGTTTCTTGCATTTCTATGATTACAACTTGATTATTTTTAACACCTCTATCTCCTGATAAAGCTCATTCTTTGTGGATTTAATTTGTGTGGTTAGTTCCTCTTCAAAATATACTTTCAATGCTTGGATTTGCTGTCTCATGTCTTCTCTAATATTCCGTTCCATCTGAATTAGGAATGCCTTGATTTCTTTCCCTGTCCATATTTCTGATTCTTCTAGGTCCTCCTGTATATTTAGATTGTACTGCATTGTTCGTAACCCTTTTTTCCCTTGTTTTTTCATATTGTTCACGTTGCTTTCCAGCTCTGTTTGACTGCTTTGTAACTGCTTTCTCCTATACATTTGTTTTGGCTTTGTATATCTCTGTTGTCTCTCTTTTGTGGTGGGAGATTATGCCTAGAAATTTTGGGCTTTGTTGTACTTTAAAGCTGATTCATTCAATTCATATAAGGCTTCTAGGTTCTGTATGCATACAATGATTTGCTGTTTGTTCTTAGGACTATATGTTTAGGTTGGGTGCTCTGGTGGTACAATGGTTAGTATGACTTGGCTACTTTAGAAGATTGCTCCACTGAAGGTGGATACTACCAGGCAATTGGATCAGGGTGTTGGTAGTAGCTAGGTATTTAGGAGTCTTATAGACAGCCTCGAGACATTCACCTATTTGCATTTAGACAATTACACACAATGGAAGATGTAATGCTTGGGATGAGAGTTGGGCGGTAGGAGAATGAAGGTGCTCTTAAAAAGAAAAAATGATAGAGGGAGAGATAGATTAGAGGGGAATGAAAAGAACAATAAAACTTGAAATGGGATAGAAAGAGAGAAGGAAAAGGGGCGAAAGGAACAGGGAGAGAAGAAGGAGAGAAAAAAATATCAACAACAGCAACAACAACAACAACAAAAAAAAATTAAAGTCTTAGAGATCCACCTTCTTCTCTTCCAGTAGGCAGAGCTGTGCCTTCCAAGCGGAGTGTCTGCTCTCTACCTGCCGAGAGCTATCCCTGTACTGCGTCTTCTGGGGGTTTCTCAGACTTGTCAGTCCAGAGCCATTTCACTTCTCCAGCTCTTAACCCCCTTCCTCCTGTCAGCCTGCCAGCCAGGTCCTGTTTCCCAGAAGTGATTCTCCAGAGATCTAGTTACACTTGCAGCCCCACCGAGTGTCCCTTTTAAGCCCCAGTGCTGTGGTAAACTGGCGGCTAAGACCTTAGGGGTCACCGCTGGTGATATGGGGGCCTTGGGGTCTGGGCTCCCCTCTGCTTCCCTACGGACATGACCCCTGAGAAGTCAATGAAGTTTCCTGGCTGCTTGTATCAGTATGGGTAGTCACGCACCTGCTAAAGTGGATTCTGCTGGGAAGGAATTTCGCCAGCCAAACTCCGATGACGTCAACTCTCTGCTATGGCGGGCCCCAGGCTTCTTGCCGGATTGACCGAGGGGAGGGGTGGGACTGGCCCGGCCCGGTTCGCCTCAGCTCCTGGCGCGTGGAGGCTTGGCTAAAGACTTCTTCCTGCCAAGCTGTGTCTCAGCGTCTAGCAGGACCCAGTCACTTTGGCTGCGGGCGGGTGGATGGATCTGCAGCTGTGCCCGCGGTGCGCGGACTGTGGCTGGTGAATCTCGAACTCCGCGTCTAGTGGCAGGGTCCCGCTCGTCCGGGTCACACAGACGCTTCAAAAAAATTCTAGTAGCTCCCGGGCAGTCTCCCTTCAGTGGAATTTTGCTAGGAGAATCTCCGTTGGTAGAATCCAAGAGTTATCCTTGCGACTTTATGACCCCATCACTGTTAGTGCATTAAAAGCGCAGCCTCTCTGCCCGCCGCCATGTTGGATCCACCTTTTCTTTGCATTATATTTAATAATTCTCTTCCAGACAATGTAAATTGTTAAGAAAATTGTTTTCTTTTAGTGCCTTTTGGAATGTTACATAATTCTTTCTTTAGGCATTGTTGCCAGAATTTCTAACTTCATCCCAGTGCATGTGAAGACAAAGATAAAACCAATCTACAGCTTCTGCAATAGCCTTCACTGAACTGCTTGCAGAACTTGCCTGGACTATGTATCACTTGTATGCATTGTGAACTCACCTGCATGCATTGTGAACTATCTGTTGGTGCAGCGACTTGTGGTAGTGTTGGGGTATTTCTCTGATGATGTCATCGGTGGTACAATTTTTTCAAAAAGAGCCATCAATTGCCTTGGTGTATCTTCCTCCCTTCTGCTTGTCATGGTCGTTCAGCTAATATTTGGGTGCCAACAGAGATGAGGCAAAGAACCTCACCCGCCCCTGGTACAAAGACCTCTCCACAGGTGTGGATGTATACTGGACCTGTAGTCAGTGATGGGTAAGATCCAATTACAATGGTACCAATCTAAGACAGGAGGCTGACACCTTGAGGTCAGCTCATTTGATAATGGGTAAGAACCATATGTACTATTGGACAACCTAAGGCAGGCACGGTCCCTAAGCCACATGCTTGTTGTTTAAACAGAGAGGGTTAGATGTTGAGAGCCACAGCCCAAGGGGCCAAAGCAAACTTTCAGACTGCCAGCTGATGGTTGGCTCACAGCGGCCCCAGCAACATCTAGCTGATTGGCTCCTCTGCGGTGATGCCCATTGGGCTGTTTCCCCACCCTTTCAAATTATGGAGCTGCTTCTTGGGGGACTTTTTTGGCTCTGCTCAAACAACCCAGCCAATAG
Source organism: Callospermophilus lateralis (assembly GCF_048772815.1). Classification (NCBI taxonomy): domain Eukaryota; kingdom Metazoa; phylum Chordata; class Mammalia; order Rodentia; family Sciuridae; genus Callospermophilus; species Callospermophilus lateralis. The sequence goes on along the minus strand of NW_027514859.1, from coordinate 284,750 downwards.
ACCTCAAGAGCAGGAGGAGTGAGGAGGTTGAGAGCTTGTGGGAAGCCGGTGGTGGCAGTTGTGCTCTGAGTGTTTTTCCCGAGGAGCTATTTTTTGGCGTGTGTGGTTCTAAAAATAAAGTTAGCTTTTGACAAGTGGCTCCTGAATTGTGCCCAGCCAGACTGTGGCAATCCTAAATTGATGGAGCAAAATAACCAAAACAGAATAGAAATACAAGCAGTTCAGAGGAGGCATGGTGTATAGCTGGACTTACCTTTTGTATGATAAAGGGTAGGTGTTATAAATCAAGTCAATATTAAATTGAAGTAGTTCTCCGTGTGTTTTAAAGATAACAAATACGTGAATTCCTGTCGCCCTTTATCTGTATCGTATTCAGCACATGTATTTTTGTATGCACATATAGAATCCTACCTGGTAACACATGTACACTTTTGTGAGGTGGCAGACTTGGCAGATACAAATTGTCAAAAGAGATCACTCCTCCTGAACGTTGTTGGAACTGAAAATTAAAACTATGGGTGAGCTTCCTAGTTGAACAAGATAATACATAAATCCATGTTCAGTAAAATGAATATTTTTGGATCTGTGAATGATATATATTTCATGATAAATTTCGATTCGCATATATATTGCTACCTTTTAATGTCTGTGCGTGTGCGTGTGTGTGTGTGTGTGTGTGTGTGTGTGTGTGTGTGTGTGTATACACACACACTCTCCAGATTTTTCAGAATATAAAATATATGTGTCTTATTATACAATCCCTAAATGCATTCATATTCATGTATGTGGATTTATAATCAAATGTTCACAAAATTATTCTCAGAAATATTCATCCACCTCAAATACATATTGTTTCCTAGTACTGAAATCTAAATTCAGTGAATGGTGCATAGAAGTCCTAATTTTTCTACAGTAACTGACCCACTTTAACATCAATGCAAGTAGATTACTATGGTACATGATGTGTATTATGACGTTCATTTTTATTCAACAATGTTACATGACTATTTCTTCAGTTTATGCACATCATAGGATAAATATTTCGTTCACAAGTTTGCAAATTTATAGGCATTTGTTTCACTTTCTATCACTTCCTGCTTCAGTACACATGTATTCCTCCATGTTTTTTGACTGGTCTTTTCATGAGAATACTTTTCATTTTAGATTTCAATAATCATGTTGAAGCAAACCTCACACACTCTTCATGACAAATCATAACCCTAATATTACCATTAGATCTATAAATGGTTGTAATGAATGTATGTATATCAATATAAGATTTCCTGTATATTTTAAGATATCAATTCAATCCATAATTTAAAGTTGGAACCAGTTATATTATTTATTCACAGTATTGTCTATTCATTCATTTTATCAATATTTGTAGACACAGTGTAGACCTATTTGTACACCCAATACTAATTTATACATCTTCAAAATATTGACCACATAATTGGTGGAAGAAATACTCATGTCACCTGATCTACATATACACTTTATCACAGTAATATTCTGGACACAAAATGCAAAGTTCACACTTATGATTGTACCAAAGCCTAAATGGAAAGTGAGCATGGATTACTAAAAACATCCAAGTCCAGATTGCCTAATGCTCTCAAATGTCAATCCTATTGTTGCTAAATATTTGTTTCTTTCTAAAATTGTATATTCAACATCTACCATGCTGAAAATGTCTAATCCTATCACTCAATTTATACTTTGCTTGATTTCTTCCTGTCTCTATTGATATCTGCTTCCCTATATATTTTCCCCAGTTAATCATTGTAACTGACTCATCACATGTGCTGACATTTACATTCATTCTCTACCAGAAACCCTATTGCTAAAGAACTTTTGGAGCAAATCCTATACTCACTCTTCTTCCTAAACCTACTGACTATCTTTCCAATCCTACCAACTACCCTTTTTAAGTGGATGTTTTCTTCTACATTTGATCATCCAATTTACAAGGTCCTATGCCATTTTTTATCGATTTATCTGAGACATCTGTGCAGAAGGTATTTCAAAGCTAAGTATCCCAATCATGGACCCAATGCTCTTCTGGGCTTCAAATCTTACCTAGACTTCTGTATTCATACTTATATTTCACCTATATATTCTTGTAAATATCAAAGGTTCCCATTGCCATTATTCATCATGCAGAATGATTCCTAACCCAAATCAAACCTGTTATTACCCTAACCATACACTGTTCCCTCAATCTAACTTTACAGAAAAGCAGGGACAGAGTGGGTCTTACAATCAGGAGTGTAGGGGATCTTCCACCTGCTGAGAACCTCAAAGGTCAATACAGAAATAATCCATGGAGAAGATGTAGGCAGCAATGAAGGACCTGAGGGAGGAAAAGTCAACTTCCATCGTAAACAACCTGGTCAGGGTGAAGGGATGTGTCTGAATCAGCCTCTCTCTTCTTAATGTAGAGAAGATGGACAAAACCAAGCCTGTGTGGAGAGCTGTTCCCAGGTGCCTATGGTTGATATATCATTCTAACTTGTGAAAATGTCACAGGAAGTAGGTGCACCCTCCATCTCATGGGACCCTTGGAAGCAACTGTTAGGACAAAGTGTTTGCCAAGGCAGTGACTTCATTCACTTCCTGAAGGAAGTTACCTCACATAACTTCCTTGGTAATGGAACTCTCTAAACTTGGGATTCAGGAAGCCAGGAGACCACAGCCAGTTCCAGTCCCAGTTCCAGTGGTCTCACTTGTTTGGGTAAACCAAGGACAGAGTCAGTCTTTCTTGGTTCCTAGTTATGTGAGGATGGCCAAATGCCAGGAAAGCTAAGAAGAGGGTCCTTTCCTGAGAAAGCAGGCAGTGGATCACCAGTGACTTCTGACAACTTCACAGAGTTGGCCAAGGAGACCAGAACTGAGACAGCACAGTGCATTTCGTGGAAATATAGTATATCCCACCCATCATAGGACACTCCGGATAGTCACAGACCTACTTTGGGGAAGGTGCTGCCTTTTTGAGTGTGGGTGTGAGTTTGAGAATATGTAGGAAAGGCGACTTGTTTGGTTTGGAGAGGACTTTATCTAGTATGTCCTCTGACAAGGTGAGTGTTTCTATTACTGTGTATCCCACTCTGTTTGTGGTCTTGGTATTAGAAAAAGAATGCATCATGGATGTGTTCTGTCTAGTAGAAAGCTTCCCAGCATTCATACTGCCAATTTATGAATGGATTGCGGCTAGCCTTATCAATGGGCAAAACCTACTATCTTTCTAAGTTCCTGTTTTCTTCCTGAATTCTGGACACTCTCCAGAATAGGCTCACAGTTTTGTGTCCAAGCTATGTGGCACCTCCAAGCTCTGTCACATGGCCATGTACTGGAGAGCTGAAGGGAAGGGGAGCATGTCAGAAAACTCAGATATCATTGTGACCAGGAAAGTATCAGTGGAGAAACCCTGCTTTGGGTCATTTGCTTACCTATTTTTCTGTTGCCCTAAATGTAAGGAAAGTCTTTGGCTCAGGCCACCTTTTTGTGAAGCCTGAAGAAAACAGTATTCAAATGGAAATGAGTGGGCATCACCTGTGGCTCTTTGCTTAATTTCTTTGGAAATGGATGTGTCTGAATCAGCCTCTTGGCTCTCGGTGAAGCTGGGGCTTAGATTGTCAGCACCTGATGGATCTAAAGAAAGATCCCATGTGTGCATCCATAACCAAAATTCAAAAAGATCAGTCATTGTGGATGAAGTCTCTCACCTTCCTCTGTTAGGTTCCTGACCTCCATCAAGTGTGATTATGGACCCTTGGGTAAAATGAGTTCTTCAAAGCCCTGCAGATGTGCTAGTGTTTTCTCATGACTACAAACCACATAAAGAATCTATACCTGACAGTCAGTAGGCCTCAAATAGTAGAAGCAGAGCAGTATTAATGGCAGGCCTATTTGATCACTCCTGGTTGACAGGAAGAGTGTCCAGGCCACACTTACTTTAGGCAAATGAGGGACAAGGAAGCTTATATTGCACACTGTCTTGAGCTGCGCCACTTATGGAAACCTCTTGCCAGAAGTTATGATGAATGTCTATATGGAAGAAAATGAGGGCCATGTGGGAGTGTTTTGGTTATAATTGTGGTCATTTTTGTGGCAGTTGGAAGAGATGACTCGGTCCACCAGGGCTTCACTCTTGGGTGATTCCTCTTATAGACTGAGTTCTGGAACTGACCTCAGAGTAGTATTGCCATGAATTGAGTTGGGATTTTAGGAGGCTACGCATGAGATTCACGCTTGGAATCTGAAATCTACTCCCAGGTTGGTTTTCCACAGAGCACTGGGAATCTCAGCCAGGATATCACATGATTTTATTATGAAAAACATGGCAGCCATAGTTGAGAGTCAAAACACACATGGACCTCACATTGTACAGTTCAATGGGCCTGGCTTCATGTGACCTTTTGGCCACTCTTTGGGAAGCCTTTCCTGTGAGTGTTGTCCAGAGAATTCATTGAAATGAACTTCCTCACCATTTAGTGGTTCCTGAATGAATTGAAACCCACAGTGTCTCCAACTTCATCCTTGAAAAATGGCTAGATGAATACCATCAAATTTTTGAAATTCCCATGACCAGGTGGCACTGGAGAAACTTTGGATGTCCTGTTGCTGATCATGAGTATACAATACAGTGCCTTGATTGACTGGGTTTCATGAAAATGTTGAAGAACAGTGATGCCAGTAAGTTGGAGCCTCCTGAGTAGTGGGCTTAGAGTAGTGGTGTGCAGGTGTGTGATAAAACATCTGTGGTGGAGTCATGTGGACCTGCCATTGGCTTCCAAATAGCTTGTGACTGACATAGTGTAGCCAGCAAACCCTTATATGTAAATGCATCTTGTTATCTGGAGAGTTTTCAGGGCAATGTTCAGAATCAGGTTGCTATGGTCAAGGGGGCAAGCTATGTGCGATAGAGGCCTGGTTGGTGCATTCTCTTGCAGACCCTGACACACCACACATGACAGAACTCCCTCTAGCACTGTTTCCCAGTTGAAATCTTTGTATTTCACGAAGCAAATACCAAACGCCCAGTGCAGCAGCAAGAAACACCACGAAAATTGGAGGATGACCAAATGGTTTCAGAGTCCTCACAGGGAGACACATAGCCCCCAGTGGCCACAGTTTACCTACAAAGAGAGAATTCAGCACTGCTGTCTCATGTTCATTGGAAAATAAGAAACAAGATCCTTCAGGTCACATAGATGCAGATCCAGCTTTAATTGTCTCACCACAAATGAAGATTAAGCTCCTGACAACAACATATATTTCAAGTTCCCATCCTCAGAGGCAGTTTCTCAAGAAGTCTTTAGGCCAGCAAAGCTCCATTTTTGTGGAGGGTTTACCCTGTTCGTTACTTTTGTAAACTCATCTACCACCTCCAAGTTTGTGAACAACTGAGCATATTGCATTCCATATATATATATATATATATATATATATACAGATTTTCGAACTCTTCTCCTGTAATTGTGTCTTACTTGGGGCAAAGGTAATGTCAAGGCATTGTTCTGGATAAGAGTGGGAAGATTTTTCATAGCACATAATTACATACACATTGGATACCTTTTCCAATTTTCCATTCGAAATACTGAATCCCTGACACTAACCCATAGCCTACTAGACTCTGACTACTTATCCTAATATGATGGAGAATAATAATCCAAACAGAATAGAAATACAAGCAGTTCAGAGGAGGCATGGTGTATAGTTGAATTTGCCTTTTGCATTATGTAGTGTAGGAGTTATAAATCTAGTCAACTTTTGTTGAAATTGTTCTCCATGTGTTTTTAAAGTTAACAAATATGTGAATTCCTGTCTCCCTTTCCCTGTAGCCTATTTGCACATGTATTTTTATATGCACATATAGAATCCTACAAGGTACAACACGTACATTCTTGTGAAGTGGTTGACTTGGCAGATACACATTGTGAGAAGAGATCACTTCTCCTAAATGCTGTTGGAAGATAAAATTCGAACTCTCTGTGAGCTTCCTAGTTTAACAACATTATACATAAATCCATGTTCAGTAAAATGAATATTTTTGAAACTGTGTATGATATATATTTCATGGTGAATTTCAATTGGCATATATATTGCTACTTTTTAATGTCTGTGTGCATGTGTGTGTGTGTATATATATATATATATATATATATATATATATATATATATATATATACAAACTTTCCAGATTTTTCAAAATATGAAATACATGTGTCTTATTATACATTTCCTAAATTCATTCATATTCATATATGTGAATTTATAATCAACTTTTCACAAGATTATCGTCAGAAATATTCATCCACCTGAAATACGTATTTGTTTCCTAGTACTGAAAACTATCTTCAGTGAATGGTGCCTACAAATCCTAAAATTAATACAGTAACTGACCCAGGTTAACATCAATGCAAATTGATTCCTATGGGACATGATGCGTATTTTGACGTTCATTTTTATTCAAAACTGGTACATTACTATTTCTTCAGTTTATGCACATAATAGGATATATATTTCATCCACAAGTTCGCTAATTTAGAGGCATTTGTTTCACTTTCAATCACTTCCTGCTTCAGAACACATGTATTTTTTCATGGTTCTTGACTGGTCTTTTCATGAGACTTCTTTCCAAACACATTATTTTTGATTTCCATAATCACTTTTGAAGCAAAACTCACACACTTTTCATGATAAACCATAACCTTAATTTTACCATTAGATGTATAACTAGTTGGAATGAATGTATGTATATCAATATAAGATTTCTTACATATTTTAAGATATGAATCCAATGCATTATATAAAGTGGAACCAGTTATATTATTTATTAACAGTATGGTCTATTCATGCATTAGCTCTATATTCATAGACACAAGGTACACGTCTTTGTACCCCCAATACTAACTTATTAATCTTCAAAATATTGCTCCCAGAAATGATGGAAAAATTACTCATGTCACCTGATCTACATATACATTTTATCACAGTAATATTCTGGACACAAAATGCAAGGTTCACACTTATTATTGTACCAAAGCCTAAATTGAAAATGAACATGGATTACTAAACACAGCCATGTCCAGGTTGCCTAATGCTCTCAAATATCAATCCAATTAGTGACTACATATTGGTTTCTCCTAAGATCATATATTCAAATTCAACCATATTGAAAATGTCTAATCCTATCACCCACTTTATACTTTGCCTTATTTCATAATATCTCTATTGATATCTGTTTTCCTACATATTTTCTCCGGTTCACTATTTTGACTGACTCTTCACATGGGCTAACATTTACATTCACACTCTAAACAAAACCCTATTGATAAAGAATATTTTTTTTCCAAAACCTATACTCACTCTTCTTCCTAAACCTAACAACTATCTTCCTAATCCTACCGACTATCCCTTTTTGACTGAATGTTCTTTTCTACACCCAATCATCAAAGTAAACTTTGGGCGAGCTTCGGAGGAAGAGACCACCAAAAGACTATCTCATGCAACAGCAAAGGGTTTATAGGGGGTCAGCATGCAGGGGGTCCGAGCTCACTTGAATAGAGCAGAGAGCCCTGAGAAGAGCTTAAGCAGAGCTTATATACTTTCTTTGGGGAGGGCAGGGAGCGAAGTTTATTGATGGGTGAGGGAGAGTGGGCGGTTTGCATTCAACCGGGTGAGGGAGTACATTCTGCAGTTTGTCATTTGGGGACAGGACATTCTGGGAACAAGATTAGCAAACAGTTCTCAAGATTTCAACAGTGTTTTGTTAAGCATACAGAAAAAAAAAGTGACAAGTACATATTTTATTAATCTTTCATTCCCCACTTCTTCTTCTAGCTACTTTTAATCATAAAAGTGATCATTGGGGGGTGTCACATTCTATGTCTGCTAGTGGGGTATTACCATAAGTTTAACTTGTCCAATTTGAGCTTAGAGAAAAGAAATTACACGGTTGAGCAAACAGGGTTTTATAGTTAGCAATAATATGGAGATTATTATCGGACAGGCCAGGGTTGATAAAAAAGTAGTCAAACAGGGGGACTAGGTGAACCAAGTCTCAAACCACTTTTTTTGGTCCTCTCACTCTCTCATTGACGCTCTTCAAGGTGTCTTTTTAATTTAATCATTTTTTTTTTACAACTACATTATGCTCGGAATAAACACAAAATTCTTCCCAGGAAGTGACAAATACCTATTTTATTAACCTTTCACTTCCGACTATCCCTTTTTGACTGGATGTTCTCTTCGACATTCAATCATCGAAGGTACAAGGTCCTATGCCATTGTATATTGATTAATCTGACACATCTGTGCACAACCTAATTCAAAGCTAAGTATTCCAATCAAGGGCCCAATGCTCTTTTGGGCTTCAAATCTTACCTAGATTTCTGTTTTCATACATATATTTCACCTATATATTCTCATACATATCGCAGGTTCCCAATACCATTATTCATCCAGCAGAATGATTCCTAACCCAAATCACACATGTTATTAACCCTAACCATACACTGTTCCCTCAATCTAACATTACAGAACAGCAGGGACAGAGTTGGTCTTACAATACAGGAATGTAGTGGATCTTCCACCTGCTGAAAACCTCAAAGGTCCATGCAGAAATGATCCCTGGAGAACATGTAGGCAACTATGAAGGACGTGAGAGAGCAAAAGTCATATTCCATGGAAAACAACCTGGTAAGGATGAAGGGTTGTGTCTCATTCACCCTCTCTCCTTAATGTAGAAAAGATGGACCAACCAAGGCCTTTGTGGAGAGCTGTTCCTGGGTTCCTATGGTTGAGATACCTATCTAACTTGTGAAAATGTCAGAGGAAGTATGGAAGCAACTGTTCGGAAAAAGTGGTTGCTAAGGCAGTCACCTCATTCAGTTCCTGAAGGAAGTGACCTCACCTCACTTCCTTGGTGATGGAACTCTGTGAACTTGGGATCCAGGAAGTCAGGCATCCAGAACCAGTCCAATTCCCAGTACAGTGGGATCACTTGTTTCAATTTACCAAGGACAGAGTCAGTCTTTCTTGGTACCTACTGATGTGAGGATGGCCAAATGCAAGGAAAGTTTGAAGACTGGCCTTTCCAGAGAAAGCAAGAAGTGGCTCACCGCGGGCTCCTGATATTTCACAGAGTTGGCCAAGGAGACCAGATCTGAGAAAGGACAGGCCATTTCTGGGGAACATAGTATAGCCCACCATTCAGAGGACACTCTGGATAGTCACAGACTTACTTTGGGGAAGGAGGTGCCTTTTTCAGTGTGGGTGTGAGTTTGTGGTTTTGTCTTATATTCTGAGAATAGGTAGGGAAGGCGGCTTGCTTGGTTTGGAGTGGAATGTTTCTAGAAAGTCTTTTGACAAGGCGAGTGTTTCTATGTCTGTGTATCCCACTGTGTCCGTGGTTGTAGACATTAGAAAAGAGAATGAATCAATGGATGTGTCCTGTCTAGTAGAAAGCTTCCCAGCATTCATCCTACCCATTTTAGGAATGGATTCCAGGTTGCCTTATCGATGGACAACATGTACTGTCTTCCTAAGTTCCTGTTTTCTTCCTGAATTCTGGCCACTCTCCAGAATAGGCTCATGGTTTTGTGTCCAAAATACGTACCACCTCCAAACTCTGTGACATGGCCATGTAATCCATAGCTGAAGGGAATGGCAAGCATCTCAGAAAACTCAGATATCAGTGTGACCAGGAAAGTCTCAGTGGAGAAACCCTGCTTTGGCCCTTTTGCTTACCTATTGTTCTGTTGCCCTGAATGTCAGGAAGGTCTTTGCCTCAGGCCACCCTTTGTGAAGCCTGAAGAAAACAGTTTTAAAATGGAAATAATTGGGCATCACCTGTGGCTCTTTGCTTAATTACTTTGGAAAGGAATGTCTCTGAATCAGCCTCTTGGCCCTGTGTGAGGCTGTGGCTTGGATTATCAGCATCGGATGGATCTAAAGAAAGATCCAATGTGTGCATCCAAAACCAAAATGGCAAAAAATCAGTCTTGTGGATGAAGTCTCTTGCCTTCCTCTGTTTGGTTCTTGACCTCCATCAAGGGAGTATTGGGATTTTTTGGGTCAAATGAGTTCTTCCAATCCCTGCAAAGGTGCTTGGGTTTAATAATGACTCCAAATCACATAAGGAATCTATACCTGACAGTCAGTAGGCCTCAAATTGCAGAAACAGAGCAGTATTAATGGCAGAACTATGTGATCAATCCTGGTTCACAGGAAGGGTGTCCAGGCCACACTGAATTTAGGCAAATGAGGGGAAGGGAGCTTATTATGGACACTCTATTGGGCTGTGCCATTTAAGGAAACCTCCAGCCAGAGGTTATCATGAGTGACTATATGGAAGTAGATGAGGGCCATGTGGGATTGTTTTGATTTTAATTGTGGTAACTTGTGTGGCTTTTGGATGAGATGACTGTGTTCACCTGGGCTTTAACACTGGCGTGATTCTCCTAAGAGACTGAGTTCTGTAACTGACTTCAGAGTAGTAATTGCTTTGGAAATGGATATGTTTTAATCAGCCTCTTGGCCCTGTTTGAGGCTATGGCTTAGATTATCAGCACCAGATGGATCTAAAGAAAGATCCCATGTGTGCATCCAAAACCAATATAGCCAAAATAGCAGTAATTGTCGATGAACTCTCTCGCCTTCCTCTGTAAGGTTCTGAAAGAATAAAAGAAATTGAAATTGAAATGTAAAGAACCAGGTTTTGTAAAGTTTCCAAGCTGCACTCAGCACCTGAAATTCCTATGGCAGTTAAGACAATTCCCGGATTTGCACATTAGATGTGTGTTGAAATCTTCCCTGAGGACCTAGTTACTTAACAGCCCCTCCCCAGAAACCATGCAGCTCACCACGTATACATCACAGTGCATCCACCAATCAATTTAAATGTATACCCCTTCTTAGGGCTGACCAATCACCCCCTGCCCAACCTGTTCCCGCCAATGAATGTGCTAATCATGTTTTAGAGTTGTTATTTGATTTTCCTGTGGAATATGATGATTTGCTAAAGGAGGCTATGATGTGTGTAAAGTCCCTACCCTCTCTAAAGAATGTATATAAACTCCGCTCGAGTGGTTCTTAGGGCTCTTTGTTCTTTGCTCCTCTGAAGTGAGCCCTGAGCTCCAACACACTATACCCCCAATAAACCCTTTGGTGTTGCCTGAGAAAGCCTGTTGGTGGTCTTTTCCTCCGATGTTCGCCCCACCTTTTCATCTGGAGGCCCCAGGTGAGATATCCGGCGCAGCGGACGAAAGACCCCAAGGGACTCCTCTCAGGGTAAGAAAGGCGCCTCTTTCTGGTTTCGGGTTTCAGGTGAGGGCTTGGCAAAGTGGCTGTCGGTGAAGAGCATTAGCTCTCTCTGACGGTGGCTGGCAGACGTGTCACAGAGCTACTGGCCACGTCCCTGGGGGACACTCCAGAGGATGAGGGAAATCAAGGAATATTAGTTTCCTCAACTCGGTTATATTTTGCTTCAGGATTCCGTTTGCCAGCCCATCTGATTTTGCTGGCTACACAGTTTTGTTCATTGTCCCGAACTCATGTTGAGTTTACTGTCTGTCTTTATTGTCTAACCCATCAGGTTTTCCAGTTACTGAGTTCTAATATTTGTCTTGGACCCATGTTAAACGTTTACTGTTTGTCTTTGTCTGTGTTGCGTTTGTGTCTTCACTGTCTCTTTTTGAGTAACTCCCATTATGGGACAAAGCACTTTCATGCTTCTGTCGCTGACCCTTGATCATTGGACTGATGTCCGCTCAAGGGCCCAGAATCATTATTTTTCAGTTAAATGTCAGACCTGGCAGACTCTCTGTGCTTCAGAATGGCCCATCCTCAAAGTCGGGTGGCCCGCAGAAGGATCCTTCTACTTCCCTCTAATCCGAAAAGTCAGAGATATTGTCTTTCAGCCGGGACCACGTGGCCACCCAGATGAACAGCCATATACCCCTTCCCCAGGATCCTATCATTCAAACCTTCCGTTCCCTCCCCATCTTCCCCCCATTCTTCCTGAGTCACAAGACTGGACAATCCTCCCCCTCCTTATCCTCTACCCTCGCTCCCCAACCGCCAACACATTCCAGATGATTCTCCCACCACTGACTCAGCCTCTCTGCCACTAGAGGCAATTGGGCCAGACCCAAGCCCTCCAAGGGACTTCTCTGCAGCAGCAGCAGCCCCTCCTTTTCTGGTGGAAGCTGGGCCACCTGAAGAAACCCGCCAGCTACGGAAAATACAAAACTCAGAAGCCACTGTGATGCTCCCTCTTCGTCCTTATGGGCCCATGAACCGACAAAACTGGGACCCCAACACCTTTGAAGGTTGGTAGCATTTGTCCACTTATCACCGGGCTCTAATAGCGGGGCTCCGAGTGGCCGCCAGAGGGCCGACTAATTTGGCCATGGTAAGAGAGATAATCCAAGGTCCTAATGAGTCTCCCTCTATGATTCTGGAGAGAATTATGGAAGCAAATAGAAAATATACTCCTTTTGATCCTCAGGCAGAGGACAAAAAAACCTCTGTTGCAATGGCCTTTATCCAGCAGGCTGCCCTAGATATTAAGAGAAAGTTACAACGTCTAGATGGATTACAAGATATGACCTTAAGAGATTTAGTCAGAGAAACTGAGAAAGTATATTATAAGAGAGAAACTGAGGAGGAATGGGAACAGATGAGAGAGAAGGAAAGGGAACAAAAGGAGGATGAAAGGAGCAAAAGGCAGACTAAATCATTGGCTAAGGTTTTGGTCAGAGCAGCAAATAGACCAGAAGTTAAAAAGCACGGAGACATGAAGGGATACATGGGCCCATGCCAAAGGCTGCCCTTGGCCTCAGATCAATGTGCCTACTGTAAAGAAAAAGAAAACTTGGACAAAGAGTGGCCCAAAAAGAGGCAGAGAAACCAGTATAGGACGAGACTTGAAGGATCCAGCCACTGCCTCACCCTGAAGTCGTATGGTTTACGAACTAGAGCAGCTTCCTCCAAGATGGTACGTGGTGGGCTGGAGCAACAGTAGTTAGCAAAACTAATGTCATCTGTTTCTCTGGTCTCACAGAAGAGACATCAGTCCAAAAGGCAGAACTGATTGCCCTTACGAAAGCATTGGTACTAGCAACAGGCAAAAGGGCCACCATATACACTGATAGCCGCTATGCATTTGCCACTGCAAATGTGCACGGGGCTATTTACCAGCAAAGGCAGCTTTTAAACTCCGCTGGGAAAGAAATAAAGAAATAAAGAACAAAGATATGATCCTCCACCTTCTCTCAGCAGTTCAGGGCCCTACGGACCTAGGCATAGTGCACTGTCCACGGCACCAGAAGGGAAACGACCCCGTGGCGGTTGGAAACAGAAGGGCAGATGAGGAAGCTAATTGGCAGCCCTACACGGAGTGCCTCTGTTCACTTTTTCCACACCGGGGGGAACAACAATCAGGAGACTTGGCCGCACCGGAACATTCAGGCAACTTATCATCTGAGGAGACAGATACAGAACTCTGGGAACCTACAGAGCCAAGTACACAATTTTCAAAAGCCCACCTTTATCTCAAAGACATACACCAGCTCACCCACTTAGACTCTAAGAAGTTATAGGCACTCTTAAAGGACCAAAGGAAGGAATTATTATTGACTGACTCACAGAGAAAAGAAATAACTGCGCAGGTGACTACAGCTTGTCAAGTTGGCCAATTAGTTAATACTTACCCATCGAAGCTTACTTCAGGGAAGCGCTTATGAGGAATCAGACCAGGACAATTCTGGGAAGTGAGCTTTACTGAAATAAAGCCAGCAAGGATTGGACTTAAATGTCTCCTAGTCTTTGTGGATACTTTTTCAGGATGGGTCGAAGCCTTCCCCATGAAGAAAGAAACGGCTCAGCTGGTGGTCAAAAAGATCCTAGAAGACATTTTCCAAGGTTCAGCCTGCCTAAGGTAATAGGGTCGGATAAGTGACCGGTATTCATGGCCCAGGTAAGACAGGGATTTGCCAGGACCCTGGGGATTAATTGGAAGTTACATTGTGCTTATAGACCCCAGAGCTCAGGACAGGTAGAAAGGATGAATAGAACCATCATAGAGACCTTAACGAAATAAAGCTTGGAGACTGGCATGAAAAATTGGACTCTGTTCCTAAGTTATGCACTGTTTTGTGCAAGAAATACCAAGTCTTCCTCTTTGTGTAACCTCACCCCTTATGAAATTCTCTATGGTGCCCCTCCTTCAGTAAGGGACCTAACCCCAACTAGGAGACTTAATGATTCCTTTCACACCCCCTTGCTTGACAGACTTAAAGCCCTTGAACAAAACCAGCACCCAGCAATACCTGTGGAAACAGTTGGCCTCTGCTAATCAGCCTGGAGATGAGGGAACCCCACATCGATATCAAGTGGGAGAGTTCATCTACGTGAGATGGCATCAGGTGTCATCCCTGGAACCCCGCTGGAAAGGACCATACCAGGTGCTGCTTATAACACCCACAGTGGTGAAAGTGGATGAGATCACTTCATAGATCCATACCACCCATCTCATGCCTGCACCCTGTACAGACTCCGGCTGGAAACTGAAACAGACTGGTAACCATCTCAAGTTGCATGTCCGTCGTGTGGGTAGGGCTATGGATTCTTCCCCTGACCATCAGCAGTCCTAATCCCCATCAGCCTGTTCAGCAACGATGGCAAGTTATAAATCCTACTCGGCAAGTAGGGTGGTGTATTTCACATACAGCCCCCTTATGGAATTGGTGGCCATCTCTCCCCCCGGACATTTGTCAGCTTCCCATAGGACTCTCTGACTGGGATCTCCCTGACATAGAGGACCCCACACAGATCCCACTCAAATGCAAACCAGGGCAACATAGACCACTTTACCCCATGAATTATGGATGTCATCTCCCCAAGCTCATGTGTAAACTAGCCAGTCAAGACTATTATGTGTGCCCAGCAGATTTCCAAAGTCGCAAACAGGCCCAAACCTGTGGAGGACCCAGTAACTTTTATTTTAGATATTGGGGTTGTGAACAAACGGAAGCTGCATGGTGGAACCCAAACTCCCCAGACAGCAAGATTTGGGCAGGATGAAATGACACCTGGATTGATCCCAAGAAATGTGCCGCTAGCCAAGTGGTGTCAAAAACTCTCTGTGGAAAGAATAGTCTATGTTACCCCCTCAATATAACTTTCACTTCCAAAGGAAGGGGCTACCTCAGAACAAAATGGCCTATGAGAAATACGTGGGGAATGCAATTCTATATTTATGGCCCTGGTTATGACTTTGGTCTCTGGTTCACCCTCCAGCTTAAAAAGAAAGAAAATCCCACAGCAATAGGGCCCAATCCCCTCAAGCCAGGAATTAAGCCTCCTAAACCTCCCATGCCTAGATCTACCAGGACCCCTCTACCATCTCATAATTCCCGGTTTCCGTCTTTGCCTACTTCCCCAGTCCAGAGTACAGCTGACTCCACCCCCTGGGAACTAATTAAAGGAATGTTTATGGTACTGAACTCCACACAGTCAGAACTCATTGCCTTTCAGCCCAGGTATTTGACAGCTCTGTAAATTATTGTGTAATGGTGCAGATACTCCCCAGGGTGCTCTATCATGATGCAGAATCATTCGAAGGTCTACTTGGGGGACAAACAACCCAATTTCACCGGGAGCCATTGTCCCTTACTCTAGCCATCCTATTGGGGATAGGAGGTCCTGCAGGAGTGGGTATGGGAACAGCTGCTATGATCCGTGGGTCACAACAATTGGCCCAATTAGAAACATCAATAGATCAAGACTTGAAGACGTTAGAAACCTCTATCACAGTGCTGCAGGAATCCTTAACCTCTCTCTCTCTCTGCATTTGTTTTACAGAACAGGGGAGGACTAGATTTCCTCTTCATGAGGGAGGGGGTCTCTGTGCGGCACTGAGAGAATACTGTTGTTTTTATGCTGACCCTACTGGAGTTGCAAAACAATCCATGAGTAAATTAAGAAAATAACTTGAATAGCGCCAGAGAGAAAGGGAGATTCAACAAGGGTGGTTTGAGTCATGGTTTACCCAGTCCCCCTGGTTAACTACACTCCTATCAGACTTAGCTTGACCCCTGATCATCCTTAAGGTGTTGCTAACTGTGGGACCTTGTTTGCTTAACCGCATAGTTTCCTTATTCCAGGCTCAGATTGGGTAGGTAAAACTCATGCTAATCAGACAGAAATATGCTCCACTGGCAGAAATAGAATTTGAGACGCCAGAATAATTATGAAACATTACTTTTAAGATTAAAAGTAGTCAGAAAAAGGAGTGGGAAATGAAAGAATAAAATATATTGAAATTGAAATGTAAAGAACCAGGTTTTGTAAAGCTTTCAAGCTGCACTCAGAACCTGAAATTCCTGTGGCACTTAAGACAATTCCCAGATCTTCCTATTAGATGTGTGTTGAAATCTTCCCTGACCAGCTAGATACTTAACACCCCTTCCCAGAAACCATGCAGATCTGCACGTATACATCTCAGGGCTTCAACCAATCAGTTTAAATGTTAACCCCTTCTCAGGGCTGACCAATCACCCACTGCACGACCTGTTCCCGCCAATGAATGTGCTAATCATGTTTTAGAGTTGTTATTTGATTTTGCTGGGGTATAAGATGATTTTCTAAAAGAGGCTATGATGTATGTAAAAACCCTGCCCTCTCCATAGAATGTATATAAACTCTGCTCAAGTTGTTCTGGGGCTCTTTGTTCTTTGCTCCTCTGAAGTGAGCTCTGAGCCCCAGCATGCTGGACCCACAATAAACCCTTTTGCGGTGGCATGAGACAGTCTCTTGGTGGTCTTTTCCTAAGACGTTCGTCCGAACTTTTCAGTTCCTGACTTCCATCAAGTGAGAATAGGGATCCTTTGCGTCAAAAGAGTTCTTCAAAGCCCTACAGTGGATAGTCCATAGGGGCTTGGGTTTTGTCATGACTCCAAATCACAGAAAGAATCAATACCTGACAGTCAGTAGGCCTCAAATTGGAGAAGCAGGGCAGTATTAACGGCAGGGCTATTTGATCATTCCTGGTTCAAAGGAAGGGTGTACAGTCCACCCTGATGTTAGGCAAATGAGGGGCAAAAGAGCTTATTTTGGACACTGTCTTGGGCTGCACCCCTTATGGAAACTTTCAGCCAGAGGTTATGATGAGTGTCTATATGGAAGAATATGAGGCCCATGTTGGAGTGTTTTGATTTAATTGCGGTCATTTGTGTGGCGGTTGGAAGAGATGCCTGGGTCCTCTTGGGCCTGAACACTGGTGTGATTCCCCTTAGAGACTGAGTGCTGGAACGGACCTCAGAGAAGTGTTGCCATGAATTCTGTTGGGATTTTAGGAGGCCTCGCATGAGAATTGCCCTTGGAAAATGCGATCAGGGTCGCTTTCCACAGAGACTGGAAATCTCAGCCAGGATATCACATGATTTTATTCTGAAAGACTTGGCAACCATAATTGAGAGTCAAAATACACATGGACCTCACATGTAGACCTCAATGGGCCTGGCTTCATATGACCTTTTGGCCACTCTTTGGGAACCCTTGCCTGTGAGAGTTCTCCAGATCTTTCATTGAAATGAGCTTTCTCACCATTTAAGGGTTCCTAAATGAATTGAAATCCACAGTGCCTCCAATTTCATCCTTGAAAAATGGCTATATAAATACCATTAAATTTTTGAAATTTCAATGACCTGGTGGCACTGGAGAAACTTTGGGTGTCCTGTTGCTGATCATGAGTATACGAGAGAGTGCCTTGATTGACTGGGTTTCCTGAAAATGGTGTAGAACAGAGAAGCCTATAGGTTGGATCCTGCTGAGTAGTGGGCCTAGAGAAGTGGTG
Organism: Callospermophilus lateralis; assembly: GCF_048772815.1. Lineage (NCBI taxonomy): Eukaryota > Metazoa > Chordata > Mammalia > Rodentia > Sciuridae > Callospermophilus > Callospermophilus lateralis. Next base: position 266,887 of record NW_027514859.1, on the reverse strand, counting down.
GGCATATGTGTGATAAAACATCTGTGGTAGGGGAATGAGGATCTACCATTGGATTCCAAATTGCTTGGGACTGACATGGTGCAGCCAGCATAAATTTCTATTTAAAGGCATCTTGATATATGGAGAGGTTTCAAGGCAATGTTCAGAATCAGCTTGCTATGTTCAAGGGGGTAAACTATGTGGGTTAGAAACCTGGTTGGTGCATTCTCCTGCAGAACCTGACCCACCACACGTGACATAACTCCCACCAGCACTGTGTCCCAGTTGAGCTCCATGTATTTGGTGAAGCAAATACCAAACTCCCAGTGCAGGAGCAAGAAACACAATGGAGAGTGGAAGAGCAATAAATGACTATACAGTCCACACAGGGAGACACTTAGCCACCAGTGGCCACAGTATACCCACAAAAAGATAATCCAGCACTCTTCCCTCATGTTCATTGGAATATTACAATTTATGTCCTCCAGGTCACATAGATGCTGACCCAGCTTTGATCATCTCACTAGAAAAAAAGCAAAAGCTCCTGACAACAACATATATTTCAAGTGCCCAAACTCAGAGGCAGTTTCTCAAGAAGTCATTAGGCCAGCAGAGCTCCATTATTGTGGAGTGTTTACCCTGTCCCTTACTTTTGGAAACTCTTCTACCACGTCCATGGTTGTGAACTCCTTATCATATTCCATTCCAGATAAGTATTCACAGATTTTCTAACACTTCTCCTCTAATTGTGTCTTACTTGGGGTGAAGGTAATGTCAAGGCATTGTTCTGGATGAAAGTGGGAAGATTTTTGTGTAGCACATATTTGCATACACATTGGATAATTTTCCAATTTTCCATTCAAAATATTGAATCCCTGACATTAACACATACTCTACTAGATTCTGAATACTAATCCTAATATGTTGGAGAAAAATAACCCAAAAAGAAAAGAACTACAAGCAGTTCAGAGGAGGCATGGTGTATAGTTGGACTTGCCTTTTGCATAATATAGGGTAGGAGTTATAAATCCAGTCAATTTTTTTTGGAAATAGTTCTCCATATGTTTTTAATGCCTATTCAGGACCTGTATTTCTATATGCACATATAGAATCCTACCTGTTACCACACGTTCATTCTTGTGTGGTGGCTGAATTGGCAGATACAAATTCTGACAAGGGATCACTCCTCCTAAACTCTGTTGGAATTGAAAATTCAACCTATGTGTGAGCTTCCTAGTTGAACAACATTATACATAAATCCATGTTCAGTAAAATGAATTTATTTGAATCTGTGCATGATATATATTTCTTGGTGATTTTCAATTGACATATAGTGCTACTTTTTAATGTCTGTGTATATGTGTGTGTGTGTGTGTGTGTGTGTGTGTGTGTGCATGAGTGTGTATATATATATATATATATATATACACACACACACACACGCACACACACACTCTCCAGATTATTCAAAATATGAAATATATGTGTCTTATTTTACACTTCCTAAATTTTTCATATTCATGAATGTGGATTTATAATAATCTTTTCACAAGATTATTCTGAGAAATATTCACATACCTTACTAGAGTCTGACAACTAATCCTAAGATGATGGAGAAAAATAATGCAAACAGAATAGAAATACAAGAAGTTCAGTGGAGGCATGGTGTATAGTTGGACTTGCCTTTTGCATGATAAACGCTAGGTGTTATAAATCTAGTAAATTTTCAATTGAAATAATTCTTCATGTGTTTTTAAAATTAACAAATATGTGAATTCCTGTATCCCTTTCTCTGTATCCTATTCATCACATGTATTTTTACATGCACTTATAGAATCCTACCTGGTATCACAGGTACATTTTTGTGAGGTGGCTGACTTGGCCGATACAAATTCTGAAAAAAGATCACTCCTCTTAAACGCTGTTGGAAAAGAAAATTCAACCTATGGTTGAGTCCCCTGGTAGAACAACAATATACATAAATCCATGTTCAGTAAAATATATGTTTTGTCATCTGTGGATAATATATATTTATTGATGAATTTTGATTGGCATATATATTACTACTTTTTAATGTCTCTGTGTGTGTTTTGTGTATATATAAATATGTGTATATATATACAAATACACACTCTCCAGATTTTTCAAACTATGAAATATATGTGTCTTATTTAAATTCCCTAAATTCATTCATGTTCATGGACTTGGATTTATAATCAACTTTTCACAAGATTATTCTCAGAAATATTCATCCACCTGAAAAACATATTTGTATCCTAGTACTGAACACTAAGTTGAATGAGTGGTGCATACAAAAACTAATATTTCTACAGTAACTGACCCAGTTTAACATCAATGCAAGTAGATTCCGATGGGACAAGGTGTGTATTTTGACGTTCAATTTTATTCAACACTGGTACTTAATATTTCTTCATATAATGGACATCATAGGATATATATTTCATCCACAAATTCACAAATTTATGGGCATTTGTTTCACTTACAATCAATTCCTGCTTTTGAACACATGTATTTCTCCAGGTGTCTTGATTGGTCTTTTCATTAGACTTCTTTCCAAACACATTATTTTCAATTTCCATACTCAATTTTGAAGCAAAACTCACACACACTTCATGATAAACTATAACCCTAATATTACCAATAGATATATAACTGGTTTGAATGAATGTATGTACATAAATATAAAATTTCCTGTATATTTTCAGATATCAATTCAATCCATTATTTAAAGTTGAAAACAGTGATACTATTTATTCACAGTATGGTTTAGTCATGCATTATCTCTATATTCATAGAAAAAGGGTGCACCTATTTGTACCCCCAATACTAATTTATATGTCTTCAATATATTGCTCCTAGAAATGGTGGAAGAAATACTCATGTCATCTGATCTACATATATATTTTATCAGTGTAATATTCTGGACACAAAAAAAGCAAATGTCACACTTATGTTTGTACCAAATCCTAAAGAGAAAGTGTGCATGGATTACTAAAAACACCCATGTCCAGGTTGCCTAATGCTCTCAAATGTCTATCCTATTGGGGACTACATATTTGTTTCTTCCTAAGATTATATATTCAATCTCAAGCCTGTTGAATATGTCTAATCCTATCACTCACTATATACTTTGCCTGATTTCCTAATGTCTCTATTGATATCTGCTTTCCTACATATTTTTTCCAGTTCATCACTGTGACCGACTCTTCACATGTGCTGACATTTACATTCACTCTCTAACCAAAACTCTATTGCTAAAGAACTTTTGGTCCAAATCCTATACTCACTTTTCTATCTAAACCAACACTATCTTCCTAATCCTATCGACTATGCCTTTTTGACTGGATGTTCTCTTAGACATTCAATCAACCAAGGTACATGGTCCTTTGCCATTGTTTATCTATTTATTTGAGACATCTGTGCAGAACATAGTTCAAAGGTAAGTATCCCACTAAAGTGACCAATGCCCTTCTGGGCTTCAAATCTTACCTAGAATTCTGTTTTCATACTTATATTTCACCTCTATATTATTAAATATCACAGAATACCAATACCATTATTCATCCAGCAGAATGATTCCTAACCCTAATCAAACCTGTTATTAACCCTAATCATACACTGTTCCCTAATCTAACTTTACAAAAGAGCAGGCACAGAGTTGGTCTTACAATACAGGAATATAGGGAATCTTTCACCTGCTGAGAAGCTCAAAGGTCCATGTAGATATGATCCCTGGAGAAGATGTAGGGAACTATGAAGGACCTGAGAAAACGAAAGTCCTATTACATGGCAAAAAAAAACCTGGTCAGGATGAAGGGATGTGTCTGAATCAGCCTCTATCTTTTTAATGTAGAGAAGATAAACCAAACCAGGCCTGTGTGGAGAGCTGTTCCAAGTGCCTATGGTTAATATAACATTCTAACTTGTGAAATTGTCACAGGAAATAGGGGCAGCCTCCATCTCAAAGGACCGTTTGAAGAAACTGTTAGGACAAAGTGGTTGCCAAGGCAGTGACCTCATTCAGTTTCTGAAGGAAGTGACCTTACCTAATTTCCTTGGTGATGGAACTCTCTGAACTTGGAATCCAGGAAGACAAGCACCCAGAGGCAGGCCCAGTCTCAGTCCCAGTGGTCTCACTTGTTTAGACTTACCAAGGACAGAGTCCGTCTTTCTTGGTAAATACTGATGTGAGTATGGCCAAATGCCAGGAGAGCTCTGAAGAGCGGCCTTTCCTAAGAACGCAGGTAGTGGCTCACTGCTGGGCCCTGACAACTTCACAGAGTTGGCCAAGTAGACCAGATCTTAGACAGGACAGGCCATTTCGGGGGAACAAAAAATGGCCCACCAGTCAGAGGACTCTCTGGATAGTCACATACCTACTTGGGGGAAAGAGGTATCTTTGTGGGTATGGGTGTGAGTTTGTGGTTTTGTCTCATGTTCTAAGAATACGTAGGAAAGGCAGTTTGTTTGGTTTGGAATGGACTGTGTCTAGTAAGTCCTTTGACAAGGCGAGTGTTTCTATGTCTGTGTATCCCACTGTGTCTGTGGTTGTAGATATTAGAAAAGAGAATGCATCAATGGATGTGTTATGTCTAGTAGAAAGCTTCTCAGCATTCATCCACCCTAATTTATGAATGGACTGTGGCTTGCCTTATAGATGTACAACACCTACAATCTTCCTAAGTTCCTGTATTCTTCCTGATTTTGGCCTCTCTCTAGAATAGGCTCATGATTTTGTTTCCAAGTTATGTACCACCTCCAAGCTCTGTGACATGGCTATGTACTGGATAGCTGAAGGGAATGGGAGCATATCAGAAAACTCAGATATCAGTGTGACTAGGAGAGTCTCAGTGGAGAAACCCTGCTTTGGGTCTTTTGCTTACCTATTTGTCCGTTGCCCTGAATGTCAGGAAGGTCTTTGCCTCAGGTCGCCTCTTTGTGAAGCCTGAAGAAAACAGTTTTCAGATGGAAATGAATGGGCATCACCTTGGGCTCTTTGCTTAATTGCTTTGGAATGGGATGAGTCTGAATCAGCCTCTTGGTTCTGTGTGAGGCTGTGGCTTAGATTCTCAGCACCTGTTGGGTCTAAAGAAAGATCCCATGTGTGCATCCAAAACGAAAATGGCCAAAAGAGCAGTCATTGTACATGAAGTCTCTCACCTTCCTCTGTAATGTTCCTTCCTCCGTCAAGTGAGAATAGGGATTCCTTGGGTCTAATGAGTTCTTCAAAGCTCTGTAGAGTCTAGCCCATTGGTGCTTGGGTTTTCTCATAACTCCAATTCACATAAAGAATCTAAACTCCACAGTCAGTAGGCCACAAATTGGAGAAGTGAAGCAGTATTAACAGCAGGCATATTTAATCACTCCTGGTTCACAGGAAGGGAGTCCGGGCCTTTAGGCAAATGAGGGGTAAGGGAGCTTATTTTGGACACTGTCTTGGGCTGTGCCTCTCAAGTAAACCTCCAGCCAGAGGTTATTATGAGTGTCTTTATGGAAGAAGATGAGGGCTAGGTGGGAGTGTTTTGGTTTTAAATGTGATCACTTGTGTGGCGGTTGGAAGAGATGATTGGTTACACCTGGGCTTCAACTCTGGTGTGATTCCACTTAGAGACTGATTTCTGGAACTGACCTCAGAGAAGTATTGCAATGAATTGTGTTGGGATTTTAGGAGGCCTCGCATGAGAGTCGCCCTTGGAAAATGAGTCTTGGCCCAGGGTTGCTTTCCACAGAGCACTGGAAATCTCAGCCAGGATATCACATTATTTTATTCTGAAAGACTTGGCAACCATAGTTGAGAGTCAAAACAAACAAGGACCTCACATTGTAGACCTCAATGGGACTGGCTTCATGTGAACTTTTGGCCACTCTTTGGGAAGCCTTGCCTGTGAGAGTTCTCCAGATCTTTCATTGAAATGAGCTTTCTCACCATTTAATGGTTCCTAAATGAATTGAAACCCACAGTGCCTCCAACTTCATCTTTGAAAAATGGTTAGATAAATACCATGAGATGCTTAAAATTCCCATGAGCAGGTGGCACTGGAGAACCTTTGGATGTCCTATTTCTGATCATAAGTATACCTGAAGGTGCCTTGATTGACTGGGTTTCATGAAAATAATATAGAAAAGACATGCTAGTAAGTTGGAGGCTGCTGAGTAGTGGGCCTAGAGAAATTGTGGGCAGGTGTGTGATAAAAAATCTGTGGTGTGGCCATGTGGATATGCCATTGGCTTCCAAATGGATTAAGACTGATATGGTGCAGCCAGCAGACCCTTCTATGTAAAGGCATCTTGTGATATTGAGGAGTTTCAGGGCAATGTTCAGAATCAGGTTACTATGCTCAAAGAGGCAAGCTTGTGGGATAGAAGCCTGGTTGGTGCATTTTCCTGCAGACCCTGACCCACCAAACGTGACAGAACTCCCTCCAGCACTGTGTCCCAGTTGAACTCCTTGATTCGTGAAGCAAATACCAAACTCCCAGTGCAGCAGCAAGAAACACCACGAAAGATGGAGTATGAACAAATGGGTTCACAGTGCACATGGGGAGACACTTAGCCCCCAGTGGCCACAGTTTACCTACAAAGAGAGGATTTAGCAATGCTTCCTCATGTTCATTTTAAAATAAGTAACCATGTCCTCCAGGTCCCATAGATGCAGACCCAGCTTTGATGGTCTCACTACAATGGAAGCTAAAGCTCCTGAGAACAACATATATTACATGTGCCCAACCTCAGAGGGAGTTTCTTAAGAAGACTTTAGGCCAGCAGAGTTCCATGTTTGTGTGTGGTGAGCCGCTTCTGCAGATTATGGTCACCATTGCAGGATGGTGCTGGCTCCACTGTGGTCTGTAACAAACAACTCCTTGTTTGGGAGAGTTGGTGCATGGTTTTTCAGCACCCTGTGAGAAAGTTCCACGTGGAAGCTTTGCATTGGGGCTTGGGATGCTTTATTAAGGCTGGAAGGGGCATCCAACAAGGAAGAAGAAGAAATATCAAGGGCCTGAATAAACTGCTGAAAGAAGATTCCTGAGTTGCATCTTCCTTGCGGGCAAGGGGTCGCGACAAGTGGTGCTGAAAACCCGGGAACCAGAACTTTCAGCAGTCAGGGGTGGTGCACCGGTTAGTCCCAGGTAAGTGGGACCCGCGGTCAATGCGGGGATTAGTCCCAGGTAAGTGGGACCCGCTATCAAAGCGGCAGCTCCTCTGTAAAGCCAGAGAGAGCATTACATCTTATTGCAGCTGCACTGTGTACTTTCGCTCTTACTTTCACTTTTGTTTTTTGTGTGTCTTTTGTTGTGTCATGAGTGCCGTATCTTCAAGTCCGCTTCTCCTGGCCCTAGATAACCTGTTACGTTGCAAGGGCCTAGAAGTGAAACGTAGTACTTTACAGAGATTTTTACGGAAGACAGATATTGCTGCACTGTGGTTTGCGTTCTCGGGCAGCCTTACTATACCTAGCTGGGATAAGTTAGGCACAGATCTTGACTTTGCTTCTGAGCAGGGCATATTAGAGGGTGGAGTGATACCCCTTTGGAAGATGATCCGTAGTTGCCTCCCAGATGGCAGATGTCAGGAAGCACTTACTAAAGGACAAGAAGTTTTTGAGCAACTACATGAGGAAAAGTCTGAAGGATCACATAGTGAAGTGGCAGAGAACATTGGGAGTAAGAGTAGTGAGAAGGCAAAAGAGCCTGAAACTAAAAATAGGAGAAGGCTCTACCCAGACTTGGCTGAATTAAAAACGCCTGAGAACACAAGCGGCTCAGAGAGTTCTGAGGACCTTGATATATTGTTACAGCAACTATGAAAGATAAAAGTGAAGAAAAAGAAAAAAGGGATACAGGCACGCAGGCCTACTGTAAAAAGGGGACGGGATCCAATATCGGTCAACAACACTCTGAGGAGGAGGAGGTAGAATATCTCAAAGAAGATATGGTGCCGGTTGCCCCACCCCCGTATGTGGGGGGGAGCCAAAATTCCGGGAGATATTTTCATGCGCAAGTTTGGAGGACAGTTAATACAGATATGGGACTTGCATACCCTGTATTTCAGGACAATAACAGGGGAAGATATCATGAGCCTTTAGACTTTAAGAAAATTAAAACCTTGGCGGAATCTTTCCGCACTTATGGCGTGGATGCCGCTTTCACCCTTACTCAGGTGGAGGGACTTGCTAGATTTTGTATGACTCCTTCAGATTGGGCTAGCCTTGTTCGGGCTTGTGTTTCTCCAGGTAAATATTTGGACTGGAGAGCCTTTCTGCTAGAGGGCGCTGTTGAGCAGGCTGCCCAAAACTTTTCGGCGGGACACCCCCATTGGGACAAGGATATGCTTTTAGGACAAGGCAGATTTGCTAATCAAGAGACAGGATTCCCTCCTGAGGCATATGATCAAATTAACAACATTTGCATTCGGGCATGGAAGTCACTTCCAAATAGAGGAGAGGTGTCTAGTTACTTGACTAAGATTCTGCAGTGCTCTACAGAACCCTTTTCAGATTTTGTAGCAAGGATGGTGGATGCCACTGGAAAGATTTTTGGGGACCCTAATAGGCACCTACAGGGGCGTAAGCATCCTGTGCTAGCTCATCAAAAGCTTAACAGGTTTGGTCTGGGTTTTTCCTAGGGGCCACTGGGGCTCAAATACCCATAACATGGCTCACCGAGGAGCCTGTTTGGGTGCCTCAGTGGCCTCTTCCCTCAGCTAAACTGGCAGCAGCCCATGATCTAGTCAAAGAACAACTTGATTTGGGTCACATCCAACCTTCTACTTCTCCATGGAATATTCCCATATTTGTCATTAAGAAAAAATCAGGGAAGTGGCGCCTACTGCATGATCTACAAGCAGTTAATGCTCAGATGCAACTTATGGGACCCATTCAAAGAGGGCTGCCTCTGCTCTCCTCTGTTCCTCAAGGCTGGCATATAATTGTTATTGACATTAAAGACTGTTTCTTTTCCATTCCTTTGCATCCTGAAGATTCACAACGTTTTGCTTTCACCCTTCCCTCGTGTAATCACGAGGAACCAGATCAAAGGTTTGAGTGGGTGGTGTTGGCACAGGGGATGGCTAACAGTCCCACGATGTGCCAAATGTATGTGGGGAAGGCACTCACACCTCTCAGACATAAGTATTCCTCCACCAAGATCATTCATTATATGGATGATGTGTTATTGGCCGCAAAATTAGAACAGACAGTTAATGAGGCTTATAAAGAACTCGTGATGCTGTTGGCTTAACATGGACTGCACATCGCACCTGAAAAGGTTCAAACAGGGGATTCTATCAGGTATTTGGGAGCGACAATTGGGTATGACAAATTAAAACCACAAAAAATTACCATCAGGACTCAAGATTTCCAAACTCTAAATGATTTTCAAAAATTGCTGGGAGACATTAATTGGATAAGAGGATATTTACATATTCCTAATATTGTGCTCCAGCCTTTGTATGCTACTCTTAACAGTGATCCAGATCTTGCTTCCCCTCGTAGCCTCACTACTGAGGCTAGAGCGGCCCTTATAAAAGTAGAACAAGCTATACAGCATGCCACTCTATGCAGGCTCCAGAGTGATAAACCTTTCCAGTTATGTGTGCTTGCCACTATGCGGCAGCCTACTGTAGTACTGTGGCAAGATGGGCCTTTACTATGGATCCACCCACATGTATCCCCAGGAAAATCCTTAGAATATTATCCTGATGCTGTTGCAGCGTTGGCACTTAAAGGGATTCAACAAAGAATTCAATTTTTCGGCCAATCACCTTCTTCTCTTATCATACCCTACACTAAAGCTCAACTTAATGTTTTATGTGCTACTCTAGACAACTGGGCTATTCTGTGTTGCTCGTTTCAAGGGGATATTGATAATCACTACCCTTCTCATCCATTACTCCATTTTGTTAAAGAACATCCCATCATTTTCCCTAAGGTAACTTCATCCAGTCCAATTCCGGGTGCTGTTAACATTTTTACTGATGGTTCCAAGTCTGGAATGGGAGCTTATGTAATTAATGACTCTCCCCCTACCCAGCATCAATTTGCTCCTGGAAATCCACAATGGATAGAACTACAAATTGTTATTGAAGTTTTTAAACAGTGTTCTTTTCCTTTTAATCTTATTTCGGACTCCAGCTATGTGGTACAAGCACTAAAAGTCCTGGAGGCCGTGGGAGCTATTAGTGATGCCCACAATGTGTCTGCTTACTTTACTCAGCTTCAACAGCTTATCTCTAACCACACTGCTTCTTTTTATCCAATGCACATCAGGGCTCACACCTCTCTTCCTGGTCCGTTATCCCAGGGTAATGTCTGTGCGTGCGGACTTAGCCACTATAGGTCAATTGATATGCTTGGCTTCCTCCTTAGAGGGGGCTAAGTTGTTTCACCAAATCTTCCATGTTAATGCATTAACGCTGCACAGGCATTTTTCCATTTCAAGAGTGGATGCTCGGCAGAAAGTATTGCAATGTCCCCACTGTGTCACATTTCTTCATCCCCCTAATTATAGAGTAAACCCACGGGGATTAAAGCCATTGGTTGTTTGGCAAATGGATGTGACACATATACCTGACTTTGGTAACCTCAAGTATGTGCATGTTTCCGTTGATACGTGCTCTGGAATTATCCATGCTTCTGCTTTATCAGGAGAAAAGGCACGTAATGTCATTACTCACTGTTTAGAGGCATGGGCAGCATGGGGTGCACCTGCATCCCTTAAGACTGATAATGGACCTGCTTATACTGGCAGACAATTTACAGCTTTTTGTTCTACTATGGGAGTGCAACTTACTCATGGTTTGCCTTACAATCCTCAAGGACAAGGCATTGTTGAGTGTGCTCATCGCACCTTAAAGGAAACTTTACAAAAACAAAAAGGGGGAATAGGAGCTGAACACACTCCTAAAGAACGCCTGTCCTTAGCTCTCTTTACCATTAATTTTTCGAATTTGGATATTCATGGTGGCTTTGTGGCCGATAGACATGTGTCCCCTCAGCCCTCTGTGATTGGCTATTTTAAGTGGAAGGATGTTCTTACGGGCCAAAGGAACGGCCCTGAACCCGTGCTGACATGGGCACGAGGATCTGTATGTGTTTTTCCCCAGGATCGTACGGAACCGTTGTGGGTCCCTGAACGCTTGACAAGAAGAGTCTCGACATCAACTGACCAGCAACAAGAGATACCACAACAATTCTGTGATGAGGATCTTCATTCTGCTAAGTGCTCTGGCTCTGGTGCTGGTGCCGATGGCACAGGCGACACCAATGCGGTGGTGGGCAGTGGCACAGGCATGGCCAATGCCGATGCCGGTTCATGGTAATTCTAGTGTACTCCCCACTTTTTTTTCTACCTCATGTGAGATGTCTGCTCCCTGTGCCTCTCCTAGAGGGGACATGGAGAGAATTTTTAATCAATCTCAAGTTAATCTAACAGGAGTTTTTTGTTTCAGACTTAAAAACGCTAATTGCATTAGCCTTAAGACCAAAAATTTGACTAACTGGGAGGACCCATTGTGGTCCAATCAGGTCTCAGGGAGCATTATCAGTGCTGTATTGAGCAAGGTAGCTTCGGGGAAGCAATCAGGCTCAGTAACCCCCGCAAACAGTAGCTCTGCTCTTAACATAACTACCTTGGCTATTATCTCCGAGGTACTAATCCCAGTGCCTCCTTCTTCTAGTAGTATTCATGATGCCACTCATTTCAAGGCCTCTCCTTACTGTTCCCCTAATCTTGGTTTCCCCCCAACATTTACGCCTTGTCAGGATCATTCTTGGGAGAAACATCAAGTTGCTAAAGGTTTCTCCCTTTCCCCCTCTCTTAAGAGGTATGTTTATAACTTTAACAATAGTGCCAGCTCCTCTACAGGAGTAGGTTGGTCCTGGTCTCAATGGCTGATTTCCAATGAAAAGGGGGCTTCAGCCGATATTTCTGCATTGGCTCAGTTGGTAGGAGCCAAAAGTTGGCTGACTAATGTTTCTGGTACTGTTAGGGAAAGTGAACGAGGTAATAGACTTACATCTGTTTCATTCAACTCTCTGTTGTATAATGCCACAATGCCTCCTGCAATGGTCTGTGTCCAATCCCCCTTCTTATTCCTTTTGGCTAAGGCCACCTTGTCGGGGATGCTGGATTGTTCTCATACTACCAGTCTCTTATCTGAGTGTTGGAATGGTTCCTGGACTGTAGCAGTGGTTATGAAAATTCCAACTTTTGTCCCAATCCCGGTCACTGCGGATCCTGATAAATTCCCTATTGTTGAGCTACTTAGAGTCCACAGAGATTTTGGAATCACAGCGGCTATAGTGACAGCCGTGGCGGTATCTGCTGCTGCAGTGGTTACGGCCGGAGTGGCTATGGCCAATCAAGTACAAACTGCTGCCACCATTAATCAAGTTGTCCAACAAACTTCCACCATACTTGAATCCCAAAATACAATTAATCAATATATTTTGTCAGGGATTTTAGCTGCCAACCAAAGAATAGATTTACTCCAAGCTCAGGTAGAAGAATTGGCTGACTTAGTGCTTTTGGGTTGCGTTGACCAACGTGCACATTTATGCATAACCTCTGTCAGATTTAATGATTCCAGGAATGTTTCCCGCATCATTGGCGAATATTTGGCTGGAAATTGGTCCATGGAAGCAGAAGACATGATCCAGTCTCAACTAACCCAGATAGGTGTCTTGAATAACACCCGTGTTGATCCCGTGACTTTGGGTCAATTCACCGATTGGATATCTTCTGCTTTTTCCTTTTTTAAACAGTGGGTGGGGGTAGGCATTTTTGGTGCAATGTCTTGCTTCGGTATGTTTCTCTGTTTGTGGTTTCTCTGTTGCCTCAAGGCCCGCAATGCTCACGATAAGGCTATGATCATCCAAGCTCTTGCAGCTTTAGAAAATGGCAATTCACCTCAAGTCTGGCTTGCGCATCTTAAACAGTAAATCTTTGACATGGTCGTTGCACCCCAACTTATTATAACATTGCACTGGGATCGGCATGTCTTTCCTCGTTATTCTCTTAGTGTTGGAAAGCCCTTGCACTCTGCCGGTCTTGCTGCCATTGCACGCAGGTGGGTTTCCACACTAATGCTCCTCTATCGCCTTAAAGTCCGTGCCTTTCTTTCAGGGTGCTGTCAACTCGTTTGTCGTTGTGTACAGCCACAGTTCAGCCTCAGCTGTCCCCCTTCGTCCACCTTGGTCATGATACAGGATGCGAGGCAAGGCACTGCACTTGAGTGATCCTTGAAGTGGACCTCAAGGAGAGCATGTCCTATTGCATGCGGGTTTGATGTCCATGCCCCGCCCCACGAAAAAGGCGTCGGCTGATATGGCTTCAGATCTGGGGAAGGGCCCTCCTTAGGACTGAGCCATACTATGCAGCCGCTTCTGCACAGTGGGATAGGACCTGTACTCTCGCCTGTATTGTTTTCAGAAAACAGAAAGGGGGAACTGTGGTGAGCCGCTTCTGCAGATTATGGTCGCCATTGCAGGATGGCGCTGGCTCCACTGTGGTCTGTAACAAACAACTCCTTGTTTGGGAGAGTTGGTGCATGGTTTTTCAGCACCCTGTGAGAAAGTTCCACGTGGCAGCTTTGCATTGGGGCTTGGGATGCTTTATTAAGGCTGGGAGGGGCATCCAACAAGGAAGAAGAAGAAATATCAAGGGCCTGAATAAACTGCTGAAAGAGGATTCCTGAGTTGCGTCTTCCTTTTGGGCAAGGGGTCTCGACATTTGTGGAGTGTTTACATTGTCCCTTACTTTTGGAAACTCCTCTACCACCCCCAAAGTTGTGAAAATTGAGCAGTTTTCATTGCAGATATATATTCACAGATTTTTCTAACTCTTCTCCTCTAACTGTGTCATACTTGGGGCGAAGGTAATGTCACAGCATTGTTCTGGATGAGATTGAAAAGATTTTTGTGTAGCAAATATTTGCATACACATTGGATCCATTTTTCAATTTTCCATTTGAAATACTGAATACATGACACTATCCCATACCCTACTCGCCTTTGACTATTCATCCTAATATGATGGAGAAAAATAACCTAAACAGAATACAAATACAAGCAGTTTAGAGGAGGCATGGTATATAGTTGAACTTTCCTTTTGCATGATAAACGGTAGGTGTTATAAATCTAGTCAATTTTTAATTAAAATAGTTCTCTATGTGTTTTTAAAATTAACTACTATGTGAATTCCTGTCTCCCTTTCTCTGTAGCCTATTCATCATCAAATGTATTTTTATATGCACTTATAAAATCCTACCTGGTATTATAGGTACATTTTTGTGAGGTTGCTGACTTGGCAGGTACAAATTGTGAGAAGAGATCACTCCTCCTAAACGCTGTTGGAACTGAAAATTCCAACTATAGGGGAGCTTCCTAGTAGAACAACATTATACGTAAACTCATGTTCAGTAAAATAAATATTTTTACATATGTGGATGATATATATTTAAAGATGAATTTCGATTGGCATATATATTAGTACTTTTTAATGTCTGTGTGTGTGTTTTGTGTATATATGTATATATATATACATATATATATACACTCTCCAGATTTTTCAAACTATGAAATATATGTGTCTTATTTAAATTCCCTAAATTCATTCATGTTCATGGACTTAGATTTATAATCAACTTTTCACAATATTATTCTTAGAAATATTCATCCACCTTAAATACATATTTGTTTACTAGTAGTGAAAACTAACTTCAGTGAATGGTGTATACAAATCCTAATAATTCTACAGTAATTGACCCAGTCAAACATCAATGCAAGTATATTCCTATGGGACATGATATGTAATTTGATGTTTATTTTTATTCAACATTGGTACATTATTATTTCTTCAGTTTTTGCACATCATAGGATATATATTTCATCCACAAGTGAGCAAATTTATAGGCATTTGTTTCAACTTTAATCACTTCCTGCTTCAGAACACATGTATTGTCAGGTTTTCTTGACTGGATTTTTCATGAGACTTCTTTCCAAACACATTATTTTCGATTTCCATAATCACTTTAGAAGCAAAACTCACACACTCTTCATGATAAACCAAAACACTAATATTACCATTAGATGAATAACTGGTTGGAATGAATGATTGTATATCCATATAAGATTTCCTGTAATTTTTCAGATATCAATTCAAACCATTATTTAAAGTTGGAACAAGTTATATTATTTATTCACAGTATGGTCTATTCATGCTTTATCTCTATATTCATAAACACAGGTTACACCTATTTTTACCCCCAATACTAATTTATACGTCTTCAATATATTGCTCCCAGAAATGGTGGAAGAAATACTTATGTCACCTGATTTATGTATACATTTTATCACAGTAATATTCTGGACAAAAATTGTAAAGGTCACACTTATGATTCTACCAAAGCCTAAATGGAAAGTGAACATAGATTGCTAAAAACATCTATTTCAAGGTTGCCTAATGCTCTCAAATGTCAATCCAATTGGTAACTACGTATTTCTTTCTTTCTAAGATTATATATTCAAACTCAACCCTGTTGAAAATGTCTAATCCTCTCACTCACTTTATACATTGCCTGATTTAGTAATGCCTCTATTGATATCTGCTTTTCTACATATTTTCCCCAGTTCATGATAGTGACTGACTCTTCATATGTGCTGACATATACATTCGCTCTCTAACTGAATCCCTATTGCTAAAGAACTTTTGGTCCAAATCATATACTCACTCTTCTTCCTAAACCTACCGACTATCTTTCAAATCCTAATGACTATCCTTTTTTGAGTGGATGTTCTCTTCTACATTCAATCTTCCAAGGTACAAGGTCCTGTGCCATTGTATATCAAATTTTCTGAGACATCTGTGCAGAACATAATTCAAAGCTAAGTATCCCAATCAAGGGCCCAATGCCCTTGTGGGTTTTAAATCATACCTAGATTTCTGTTTTCATAATTATATTTCACCTCTACATTCTTGTAAATATCGCAGGTTCCCAATACAATTATTCATGGAGCAGAATGATTTCTAACCCAAATCAAACCTGTTATTAACCCTAAACATACACTGTTCCCTCAATCTCATTTTACAGAAGAGCAGGGACAGAGTTTTTCTTACAATACAGGAAAGTAGGGGACATTCAACCTGCTGAGAACCTCAAAGGTCCATGCAGAAATGATACCTGGAGAAGTTGTAGGCAGGTATGAAGGACCTAAGAGAGCAAAGGCCAATTTGCATGGCAAACAACCTGGTCAGGATGAAAGGATGTTTCTGAATCAGGCTCTCTCTTCTTATTGTGGAGAAGATGGACCAAACCAGGCCTGTGTGGAGAGCTGTTCCCGGGTGCCTATGATTGATATACCATTCTAACTTGTGAAAGTGTCAGAGAAAGTAGGGACAGCCACCATCTCACTGGACCTTTGGAAGCAATTGTTAGGACAAAGGGGTTGCCAAGGCAGTGACCTCATTCAGTTCCAAAGAAAGTGATGTACCTCATTTCCTTGGTGATGGAACTCTCTGAACTTGGTATCCAAGAAGCCAGGCACCCAGGTGCATTCCCAGTCCCAGTCCCAGTGGGCTCACTTGTGTGGATTTACCAAGGACAGTTAGTCTTTCTTGGTACCTACTGATGTGAGGATGGCAAAATGCCAGGAGAGCTCTTAAGAGGGTCCTTTCCTGATAAAGCAGGTAGTGGCTCACCACTTTTTCCTGACAACTTCACAGTGTTGGCCAAGGAAACAAGAGAGGGTACAGGCCATTTCGGGGGAACATAGTATGGCCCACCAGTCAGAGGACACACCAGATAGTCAAAGACTTACGTGGGGGAAGGAGGTGCCTTTGTGAGTGTGGGTTTGTTGTTTTCTCTCATGTTCTGAGAATAGGTAGGAAAGGCGTTTTTTTTTTTGTTTGTTTGTTTGTTTGTTTGTTTGTTTGGAGTGAACTGTTTCTAGTAAGTCGTTTGACAAGGTGAGTGTTTCTATGTCTGTGTATCCCACTGTGTCCGTGGTTGTAGACACGAGAAAAGACAATGCAACAATGGATGTGTCCTGTCTACTAGAAAACTTCCCAGAATTCATCCTGTCTAACTTATGAATGGAGTGTGGCTTTCCTTATGGATGGGCAAAACCTACTACCTTCCTAAGTCCCATTTTTTCTTCCTGAATTCTGGCCACTCTCCAGAATAGGATCATGGATTTGTGTCCAAGATAGGTGCCAACTCCAACTTCTGTGACATGGCCTTGTACTGGATAGCTGAATGGAATGGCCAGTATCTCAGAAAACTCAGATATCAGTGTGACCAGGAAACTCTCAGTGGAGAAACCCTGCTTTGGGTCATTTGCTAACCTATTGTTCTGTTGCCCTGAATTTCAGGAACGTCTTTGCCTCAGGCCACCCCTTTATGAACCCTGAAGAAAACAGTTTTCAAATGTAAATGAATGGGCATCACCTTGGATTCTTTGCTTAATTTCTTTGGAATAGGATGTGTCTGAATCAGCCTCTTGGCCCTGTGTGAGGCTGTGGCTTATATTCTCAGCACCTGATGGATCTAAAGAAAGATTCCATGTGTGCATCCAAAACCAAAATGGCAAAATGTTCAGTCATTGTGAATGAATTCTATTGCCTTCCTCTGTTAGGTTCCTGAAATCCATCAAGTGAGAATAGGGATCCTTTGGGTCAAATGAGTTCCTCAAATCTCTGCAGAAGGGCTTGTCTTTTCTCCTGATTCCAATTCACATAAAGAATCTAAACCCCACAGTCAGAAGGCCTCAAATTGGAGAAGCGGAGCAGTATTAAGGGCAGGAATATTTGATCACTCTGGTTTCACAGGAAGGGTTTCCAGCCCACCCTGACTTTAGCCAAATGAGGGACATGGAGCTTATTTTGGACACTCTTTGGAATGTGCCCCTCATGGAAAGCTCCAACCAGAGGTAATGATGAGTGTCTACATGGAAGAAGATGGAAGCCATGTGGGAGTGTTTTGGTTTTAATTGTGGTCATTGGTTTGGCGGTGTGGAGAGATGACTGGGTCAACCTGGGCTTGAACTCTGGTGTGATTCCCCTTAGAGACTGCGTTCTGGAACTGACTCAGAGAAGTATTGTCATAAATTGTGTTGGGATTTTATGAGGCCACGCATGAGAGTCGCCCTTGGAAACAGAGAGCTTGGCCCAGGGTGGCTTTCCTCAGAGTACTGGGAATCTCAGCCAGGATATCACAGGATTTTATTCTTTAATACTTGGCAGCAATAGTTGAGAGTCAAAACACACATGGAACTCATATTGGAGAACTCAATGGGCCTGGCTTCATGTGACCTTTTGTCCACTCTTTTGGAAGCCTTGCCTGTGAGAGTTCTCCAGAGCTTTCTTTGAAATGAACTTCCTCAACTTTTAATGGTTCCTGAATGAATTGAAACCCACAGTGCCTCCAACTTCATCCTTGAAAAATGGCTACATAAATACCATGAAATTTTTGAAATTCCCATGACCTGGTTGCACTGGAGAACCTTTGGATGTTCTGTTGCTGATCATGAGTGTACCAGACTGTGCCTTGTTTGACTGGGTTTCATGAAAATGGTGTAGAACAGAGATGCCAGTATATTGAAGCCTGCAGAGTAGTGGGCCAAGAGCTGTGGTGTGCAGGTGTGTGAAAAAATATCTGTGGTTGAGACATGTGGATCTCCCATTGACTTCCAAATAGCTTGTGGCTGACATGGTGCAGCCAGCAGGCTCTTTCATGTAAAGGCATCTTTTTATATGGAGAGCTTTCAGGGCAATCTTCAGAATAGGGTTGCTATGGTCAAGGAGAAAGCTATGTGGGATAGAAGCCTGTTTGGTGCATTCTCCTGCAGACCCTGACAAACCACATGTGACATAAGTCCCTCCAACACTGTGTCCCAGATGAACTCCTTGTATTTCATGAAGCAAATACCAAACTCCCAGTGCAGGAGCAAGAAACACCATGGAAAGTGGAGGATGACCAAATGGCTTCACAGTCCACACGGGGAGACACTTACCCACAGTGGCCACAGTTTACATACAAATGGAGAATTCGGCACTGCTGTCTCATGTTCATTGGACATAGATGCAGGGTCAGCTTTGATGTTCCCACTACAAAGGAACATAGTTTCTGACAAGCTCCTGAGAACAACAAATATTTCAAGTGTGCAACCACAGAGGCAGTTTCTCAAGAAGTATTATTCCGGCAGAGCTCCGTGTACGTGGAGTGTTTACCCTGTACCTTAGTTTTGGAAATTCCTCTACCAACTCCAAGGTTGTGAACTCCTGATTATTTTCCATTGCAGATATGTATTCACATATTTTCTAACTATTTTCCTCTAATTGTGTCTTACTTGGGGTGAAGGTAATGTAAAGGCATTTTTCTGGATGAGAGTAGGAAGATTTTTGTGTAGCTCATATTTGCATACACATTGGATACATTTTCCTATTTTCCATTCAACATACTGAATCCCTGACAATAACCCATACCCAACTAGACTCTTACTGATAATCCTAATATGATGGAGAAAAATAACCCAAACAGAATAGAAATACAAGCAGTTCAGTGGATGTATCACATATATTTGGACTTGCCTTTTGCATAACAAATTGTAGGTGTTACAAATCTTGTCAATTTTAATTGATATAGTTCTCCATGAGTTTTTAAAGTTAACAACTATGTGAAATTCTGTCTCCCTTTCTCTGTAGCCTATTCAGCACATGTATTTTTATATGCACATATAGAATCCTACCTGGTATCACAAGTACATTATTGTGAGTGCATGCATTGGCAGATACAAATTGTGAGAAGAGATCACCACTCCTAAACACTTTTGGAATTTAAAATTCAACCTATGGGTGACCTTCCTAGTGGAATATTATACATAAATCCATTTTCATTAAAATATAAATTTTTCCATCTCTGGAGGATATATATTTCATGATGAATTTCGATTGGCATATATATTGCTACATTTTAATGTCTCTGTGTGTGTGTTTTGTATATATATATATATATATATATACTGTCCAGATTTTTCAAAATATGAAATATATGTGTCTTATATACACTCCCTGAATTCATTCATGTTCACGTATGTGGATATATAATCAACTTTTCACAAGATTTTTCTCAGAAATATTCATTCACGTGAAATACATGTTTGTTTCCTAGTACAACAAACTCACTACAGTGAATGGTGGTTACAGATCCTAATATTGCTACACTAACTGACTCAGTTTAACATCAATGCAAGGAGATTCCTATGGGACATGGTGTGTATTTTGAGGTTCATTTTCATTCAACACTGGTATATTACTATTTCTTAAGTTTTTGAACATCATAATATATATATTTCATCCACAAGTTCACAAATTTATAGGCATTTGTTTCAGTTTCCATCATTTCCTGCTTCAGAACACATGATTTCCTCCAGGTTTCTTGACTGGCCTTTTCATGAAACTTCGTTCCAAACACATTATTTTCGATTTTCATAATCAATTTTAAAGCAAACCTCACACACTCTTCATGATAAAGCATAACCCTAAAATTACCATTAGATGTATAACTGGTTGTAATGAATGGATGTATATCAATATAAAATTTCCTGTATATTTTCAGATATCAATTCAATCCATTATTTAAAGTTGGAGCCAGTTATATTATTTATTCACAGTATGGTCTATTCATGCATTTTCTCTATATTCAGAGACACAGGGCACACCTATTTTTACTCCCAAAATTAATTTATATGTCTTCAAAAACTTGTTTGCAGAAATGGTGGAAGAAATACTCATGTTCCCTGATGTACATATACATTTTATCACAGTAATATTCTGGACACAAAATGCAAAGTCACATTTATGATTGTACCAAATCCTAAATGGAAAGTGAGCATGGATTACAAAAATCATCCATCTCCAGGTTGCCTAATGCTCTCAATTGTAAATCCTATTTGTGACTATATATTTGTTTCCTCCTAAGATTATATACTCAACCTCAAGCCTGTTGAAAATGTCTAATCCAATCACTCACTTTATTCTTTTCCTGATTTCCTAATATCTCTATTGATATCTACTTTCCTACATATTTTCCCAGTTCATCTTTGTGACTGACTCTTCACATGTTCTGACATTTACATTCACTCTCTACTCGAAACCCTCTTGTGAAAGAACTTATGGTCCAAATCATTTACTCACTCTTCTTCCTAAACCTACGGACGATCATCCTAATCCTACTGACTATCTTTTTTTGACTGGATGTTCTCTTCTACATTCAATTATCCAAGGTACAAGGTCCTATGCCATTGTATATGGATTTATCTGAGATAACTGTGCCGAACATAATTCAAAGATAAGTATCCAACTCAAGGGCCCAATTTGCCCTTCAGGGCTTCAAATCTTACTTAGATTTCTGTTTTCATAATTATATTTCCCCTTTCTTGTAAATATCACAGGTTTCAAGTACCATTATTCATCCCACAGAATGATTCCTAACTCAAATTGAACATGTTATTAACCCTAAACATACACTGTTCCCTCAATCTAACTTTACAGAAGAGCAGGATCAGAGTTGGTCTTACAAAAGAGGAATGTAGGGGATCTTCCACCTGCTGAGAACCTCAAAGGTCCATGCAGAAATAATCCCTGGAGAAGTTGTAGGCAGCCATGAAGAACCTGAGAGAGCACAAGTCATCTTCCATGGCAAACATCCTGGTCAGGATGAAGGTTTGTGTCTGAATCAGCCTTTCTCTTCTTAATGTAGAGAAGATGGACCAAACCAGGCCTGTGTGGAGAGATGTTCCTGGGTGCCTATGGTTGATATACCATCCTAACTTGTGAAAGTGTCACAGGAAGTAGGGGTAGCCTCCATCTATTGGGACCGTTGAATGGAACTGTTAGGACAAAGTGGTCGCCAAGGTAGTGACCTCATTCTGTTCCTGAATGAAGTGACCTACCTCACTTTCTTGGTGATGGAACTATCTGAACTTGGGATCCAGGAATCCAGGCACCCAGAGCGAGTCCCAGTCCCAGTTCCAGTGGGCTCAATTTTTTGAAATAACCAAGGACAGTGTCAGTCTTCCTTGGTACCTACTTATGTGAGGATTGCCAAATGCCAGCAGCGCTCTGAAGAGTGTACTTTTTCAGAAAGCATGTAGTTGTTCATCGCTTGCTCCTCACAACTCCTCAGAGTTGGCCAAGGAGACCAGATCTGAGACAGGACAAGCCATTTCGGGAAAACATAGTAGGGCCCACGAGTCATTGGACACTCCTGATGGTCACAGACCTATTTGTGAAAACGAGGTGCCTTTGTGGGTGTGGGTGTGAGTTTGTGATTTTGTCTCATGTTCTGAGAATAGGTAGGAAAGGTGGTTTGTTTGGTTTGGAGTGGACTGTGTCTGGTAAGTCCTTTGAGGAGCCGAGTGTTTCTATGTCTGTCCATCTCTCTGTGACCTTGGTTGTAGATATTAGAAAAGAGAATGCATCAATGAATGTGTCCTGTGTAGTAGAAATCTTCCCAGAATTCATCCTACCCAATTTATGAAAGGAATTCAGCTTGCCTTATGGATGGGCAATGCCTACTATCTTCCTAAGTTTCTCTTTTCTTCCTGAATTTTGCCACTCTCCAGAATAGGATCATGGTTTTGTGTCCAAATTATTTACCACCTCCAATCTCTGTGACATAGCCATGTACTGGATAGCTGAAGGGAATTGGAGCATCTCAGAAAACCCAGATATCAATGTGACCAGGAAAGTCTCAGTGGGGAAACCCTGATTTGGGCCTATTGCTTACCTATTCTTCTGTTGCCCTTAATGTCAGGAAGGCCTTTGCCTCTGGCCACACCTTTGTGAAGCCTGAACAAAACAGTTTTCAAATGGAAATGAATGGACATCACCTGTGGCTCTTTGCTTAATTGCTTAGGAAAGGGATGTGTCTGAATCAGCCACTTGGCCCTGTGTGAGGCTTTGGCTTAGATTCTCAGCACCTGATGGATCTAAAGAAAGATCCCATGTTTGCATCCATAACCAAAATGCCAAAAAGTGCAGTAATTGTGGATGAAGTCTCTCGCCTTCCTCTGTAAGGTTCCTGACCTCCATCAAGTGAGAATAGGGATCCTTTGGGTCAAATGAGCTCTTCAAATCCCTGCAGAGTCTAGCCCATAGTTGCTTGTGTTGTCTCATGACTCCAAATCACATACATAATCAATACATGACAGTGAGTAGGCCTCAAATTGGAGAAGCACAGCAGTATTTAGGGCAGGCCTATTTGATCACTCCTGTTTCACAGGAAGTGTTTCCAGGCCACCCAGACTTTAGGCAAATGAGGGGCAAGGAAGTCTATTTTGGACACTGTCTTGTGCTGCACCCCTCATGGAAACATACAGCCAGAGGTTATGATGAATGTCTATATGGATAAAGATGAGGGTCATGTGGGAGTGTTTTGGTTTAAATTGTGGTCATTTGTGTGGCAGTTGGAAGAGATGACTGGGTCCACCTGCTCTTGAACTCTGGTGTGATTTCCCTTAGAGACTGAGTTCTGGAACTAACCTCAGAGATGTATTGCCATGAATTGTGTTGGCATTTAAGGAGGCCATGCATGAGAGTCACCCTTGGAACCTGAGATCTAGGCCCAGGTGGCTTTCCAGAGAGCACTGGAAATCTCAGCCGGAATATCACATGATTTTATTCTGAAAAACTTGGCAGCCATAGTTGAGAGTCAAAACACACATGGACCTCACATTGTAGACCTCAACAGCGCTGGCTTCATGTGACCTTTTGGACACTCTTTGGGAAACCTTGCCTGTTATCATTCTCCAGAGCTTTCATTGAAATGAGCTTCCTCACCATTTAATGGTTCCTGAATGAATTGAAACCCACAGTGCCTCCAACTTCATCCTTGAAAAATGGCTAGATAAATAAAATGAAATTTTTGAAATTCCCATGACCAGGTGGCACTGGAGAACCTTTGGATGTCCTGTTGCTGATCAAGAGTGTACCAGACAGTTCCTTGATTGACTGGGTTTCATGAAAATGGTGTAGAACAGAGATGCAATTAAGTTAGAGCCTGCAGAGTAGTGGGCCTAGAAAGTGGTGTGCAGTTGTGTGATAATACATTTGTGTTGTGGCCATGTAGATCTGCCATTGGCTTCCAAATTGCTTGTGACTGACATGGTGCAGGCAGGAGACCCGTATATGTAAAAGCATGTCTTTATATGGAGAGGTTTCAGGGCAATGTTAAGAATCAAGTTTCTATGCACAAGTTGGCAAGCTATGTGGGAAAGAAGCCTGGTTGGTGCATTCTCCTGCAGACCCTGACCCACCGCAAGTGACAGAACTCCGTCTAGCACTGTGTCTCTGTTGAACTTCTTGTATTTTGTGAAGGACATACCAAACTCCCAGTGCAGCAGCAAAAAACACCACGAAAAGTGGAGGATGACCAAATGGTTCCACAGTCCCCACGGAGAGACACTTAGACCCATGTGGCCACTGTTTACCTACAAAGAGTGAATTCAGAACTGCTGCCTCAAGTTTACTGGAAAACAAGAAACCATATCCTTCAGGTCACATAGATGTAGACCCAGCTTTGATGGTCCCACTACAAAGAAAGCTAAAGCTCCTGAAAGTAACATATATTTCAAGTGCCCAACCTCAGAGGAAGTTTCTCAAGATGTCTTTAGGGTAGCAGACCTCCATGTTTGAGGAGTGTTTACCATGTCCCTTACTTTTGGAAACTCCTCTACCAACTCCAAGGTTGTGAACTCCCGAGAATTTTCCATTCCAGATATGTATTCACAGATTTTCTAACACCACTGTTCTAACTGTGATTTACTTCAGACGAAGGGAATGTCAAAGCTTTGTTCTGGATGAGAGTGGGATGATTTTTGTGTAGCACATATTTGCATACACATTGGATTCATTATCGTATTTTCCATTTGAAATATTGAATCCCAGACAGTAACCCATTACAAACTAGACTCTGACTACTAATCCTAATATGATTCAGTAAAATAACACAAACAGAATAGAAATGCAAGCAGTTCAGTGGAGGCATGGTGTAGAGTTGGACTTGCCTTTTGCATAAAAAAGGGTAGGTGTTATAAATATAGTCAATTTTCTGTTGAAATAGTTCTCCATGTGTTTTTAATGTTAACAAATATGTGAATTCCTGTCTCCCTCTCTGTGTAGCCTATTCAGCACATGCATTTTTATATACACATATAGAATACTACCTGGTATCACACGTACATTTTTGTGAGGTGGCTGACGTGGCAGATACAAATTGTGAGAAGAGATCACTCCTCCTAAATGCTGTTGGAACTGAATTTTCAATGTATGGGTAAACTTGCTAGTTCAACAACATTATGCATAAATCTATCTTCAATAAAATGAATATTTTTGGATCTGTGGATGATATATATTTCATGGTGAATTTCGATTGATATATATATATATATATTGCTATTTTTAATGTCTCAGTGTGTGTGTGTGTGTGTGTGTGTGTGTATACACACACACTCTCCAGATTTTTCAAAATATGAAATGTATGAGTCTTATTATACACTCCCTAAATTAATTAATATTCATATATGTGGATTTATAATCAACTTTTCACAAGATTATTCTCAGAGATATTCATCCACCTGAAATACATATTTCTTTCCTAGTACTGAAAACTAACTTGAGTGAATGGTGCATACAAATCCTAATATTTCTACAGTAACTGACCCAGTTTAACATCAATTCAAGTAGATTCCTATGGGACATGATGTGTATTTAACGTTAATTTTTGTCAACACTGCTACATTACTATTTCTTCAATTAATGCACATCATAGGATATATATTTTATCTACAAGTTAGCAAATATTTAGGCATTTGTTTCACTTTCAATCACTTCCTGCTTCAGAACACATGTACACTTCCGGGTTTCTTGACTGGTCTTTTCATGAGACTTCTTTCCAAACACATTATTTTCAATTTCCATAATCACTTTTGAAGCAATACTCACACACTCTTCATGAGAATCCATAACCCTAATATTACAATTAGATATATAACGGGTAGGATTAAATGTTTTATATCAATATAAGATTTTCTGTATATTTTCATATATCAATTCAATCCATTATTTAAAGTTGGAACCAGTTATATTATTTATTCACAGTATTGTCTATTCATGCATTATCTCTATATTCATAGACACATGGTTCACCTATTTCTATCCCCAATACTAATTCATACATCTTCATTATATTGCTCCCAGAAATGGTGGAAGAAATACTCCTGTCACCTGATCTACATATACATTTTATTACAGTAATATTCTGGACACACAAAGGAAAGTTCACACTTATGATTGTACCAATGTAAAGGTCGGCCGAGCATTGGAGGAAGAAACCAGGAAGAGACTGTCTCATGAAACAGCAAAGGGCTTTTTGGGGGTCCAGCATGCTGGGGCTCAGAGCTCACTTGAATAGAGAAGAGAGCCCTGAGAACATCTTAAGCAGAGCTTATGTACTTTACTTGGTGAGGGCAGGGAGGGAAATTTATTGATTGGTCAGGTCGAGTGAGTGGTTTGCGTGCCAATGGGAGAGGGAGTACATTCTGCAGTTTGGCAGTTGGGGACAGCACATTCTGGGAACAAGATTAGCAAACAGTTCTCAAGATTTCAACAGTGTTTTGTTAAGCATACAGAAAAACAGGTATTACAAGTACCTATTTTATTAACCTTTCATTCCCCACTTCTCATTCTGGTTACTTTTAATCATAAAAGTGATCATTGGGGGGTCTCTGATTTTATGTCTCCTAGTGAGGTATATTGTTGTCTGATTACCATAAGTTTAACTTATCCAATTTGAGCTTGTAGAAAAGAAACTACACGGTTGAGCAAACAGGTTCCTACAATTAGCATTAATATGAGGATTGTTAATGGACTGGCCAGGGTTGATAAAAGCGTAGGTAACCAGGGGGACTATGTGAACAAAGACACAAACCAACCTTTATGTGCCCCTCTCCTTTGTTGATGCTCTTCAAGACATCTTTTTAACTTACTCATAAATTTTTTTACAACTCCAGTATGGTCGGCATAAAAACAACATTCTTCCCTCAATGCAGCACAAAGGCCCTCTTCTCTCATGAAGAGGAGGTCCAACCCTCGCCTGTTCTGTAAAACAAATTCAGAGAGAGAGAGGTTTAAGAGAATGGTCTGAGAATGAGAAAGGAGAGATGTAAAAGAATAATGGGAAAGGGGTTTGGGATTTTCCAGGCAACAAAATGTTGAGCAGTAGAACACGTAGAGCAGAGGAGAAGACAGGAGTGAGTATCCCAAAAAGCCTGTGAGCGATGTTAAATTTTTAGTAACCTGTTTTCACTGATGACAAAAAAAAAACTTTAAAGGCCATTTTCATTACATTTTGGATAGGGTGCTGAGGGCTCTCCTTAGCTTTTTGAGCTTTGGTTTAGTTGGTAAGAGGACTTGGTGGGACCTGGTGAGGGCACTGACAGGAGAAGAGAGGAGTGAGTGGGTGGATGGGTACCTTAGTACTTGTTACCTCAGCAAGGGGGCAATGGTCTAAGAGCCGGCAGAGGCTTCGGTTTTTGATCTAGTAATTGGAGGGGAGAAATCAGGTTGCTTATGTGGGAGTGACAGCAGAGAGTCTGGAGCAGAAAGCAGAGGGTGAGGATCTATTAGAGAAGCATAGTTCAGGCTGTGAGTGAAGGAGGGAAAAGGCCTCCACATAGGGGAATTTCCTTCCACCATTTGAGCACTTGCCGAAGTCAAAAAGGTCATGCAGAATTTGAGCATCTAGAGACCCCTCTGGGGGCCATCGGTTTTGGTTGTCTAATTGGTAATATGCCCAATGCTGAGTACTGAATTTGATGAGGAGTTTGGGTTCCACCAGGCAGCCCCTGTATGCTTACATCCCATGACTTACAGAAGAAGTCGGCTTTTCACCCACACAGCCCTGGCTGTTAGTGGGTTTGATAGTCCGCTGAGCAAACATAGTAATCTGGGCTAGCCAACCTGTATCTGGCTCACGTGTCCCTACATCCATAATGTTTGTTTCCATTACGTATGGCACGGAAAAGATTTAATGGAATTTTAGTGGGATCCCCTTCATCAGGGATATCCCAATAGGAAAGACCTATAGCCAGCTGACAAATGTCTGGGTAGAGAGATGGCCACCAGGTCCCTAAGGGGGCTGTATGCAAGATAGAGCATACTTCTAGTACAGTATGATTTGTGATCAGCCATCGCTGCTGAACAGGCTGATGAGGTTTAGGACTACTATTGGCCAAGGGGAGAGTCTATAGCCTTATGCACATGGCGAATACACAATTTGAAAGGATTACCAGTCATTTCTATTTTCCAGCCAGAGTCTGGACAGGGCGCAGGCTTGAGATGAGAGGCATGGATCCCGGAAGTGATTCCCTCTACCTTTACCACTGTAGGTGTTATAAGTAGCACCTGGTATGGTCCTTTCCAGCGGGGTTCCAGGGATGACACCTGATGTCGTCTTATGTAGATGAAGTCTCTTACTTGATATTGATATGGAGTCCCCTCGTCCCCAGGTTGGTAGGTAGTGGCCAGCTGTTTCCACAGATATCACTGTCTTCTTTCAAAAACTTTAACTCTGTCAACTCAGGAGGTGCGGAAGGGATCATTAGGTCTTAGAGTTGGGGTTTATCCCTTACTGGAGGAGGGACCATAGAGAATTTCATAGCGCGTGAGATTACACAAAGAAACAGAGGGAGTATGAGTATTTCTTGCATGAAACAGTGCATAAGGCAGGAGCATAGTCCAAGTTTTTATGCTGATATCTAAGCTTAATTTTGTTAAGGTCTCTTTAATGCTTCTATTTATTTATTTTACCTGTCCTGAGCTCTGGGGTCTATAAGCACATTGTAACTTCCAATTAATCCCCAGGGTCCTGGCTAACCCGTGACTTACAAGGCCATGAACGCCAATCCATTTTCAGACCCTATTACCTTAGGCAGTCCGTATCTTGGAAAATTATCTTTCAGGATCTTCTTGACCACAATTTGTGCCTTTTTTTTTTTGTGGGAAGGCTTCAATCCATCCTGAAAATGTACCTACAAAAACTTGGAGATATTTAAGTCCATACCATGCTGGCTTAATTTCAGTAAAGTCCACTTCCAAGAATTGTCCTGGTCTGGATCTTTGTAGGTGGTTAACTGCAAGAAACTTGGAAGGGTAAGCATTAACCAATTGACAGGCCTGACAGGCTTTTGTTACTTGTTCAGTTATTTCCTTTCACTCTGAGTTGGTTAGTGGAAAACTCTGTTCTTTATTCTTCAGGAATGCCTGAAGTTTCTTTGAACCAATGTGAGTGAGTTGATGTACGTTTTTAACATACCATAGGGCTTTCTGAAAATGCAGGCTGGGCTCAGTGAAGTTGAGGATTTCAGTTTCAGTGTCATTAGATGTTGTCAAAAGCTTGCTGGTGCTCAGGGGTCCATTAGAATTGGGCATCTCCTTTTAACAGCGGGTATAAAGGAGCAGCTAAGGACGCAAACCCGCGTATCCATAACCTGCAAAAGCCAGCAGTCCCAAGAAACTCTCTGAATTGTCTGCTATTAGATGGTGGTGGTATATGCTCAATGGTTTCTTTTCTGGGCTCAGTGAGCCATCGTTTACTGCCCCTAAGGGAATATCCCAGGAAGATTACTTCTTTCTGGCAAATTTGGGCCTATTTGGCAGAAGCACTATACCCGAGTTGAGCAAGATCGGAAAATAGTGCTTGGGTCCCAGACTCACAGTTTTTCTTGGTGTTGGCTGCCAGTAGCAGGTCATCCACATATTGAAGCAGGGTGTCTTCAGGGTGCGTAGTTCTGAAGTTGTTGAGATCTCTGGGGAGGGCTTCATCAAAGAGAGTGGGGGAAATTTTGAACCCCTGTGGGAATCTAGTCCAAGTTAGTTGACCAGACGTTCTGGTTTCTGTGTCTACCCACTCGAAAGCAAATAGCAAATGACTATCTTTATGCAGACGCAAGCAAAAGAAAGCATTTTTTTAAAGTACAGAACAGTATAGCAATTCCGCTCAGGGTTCAGAGTGCTAGGCAGATTGTACAGATAAGGTACCGTGGGGTGAATGTTCTGCACTCTGTTGTTGATCTCTCTTAGGTCTTGAAGGAAGCGATAGACCCCAGTTCCTGGATTTTTTTCTGGTACCAGGGGTGTGTTCCAGTTTGAATGACTGGGCCTTAGGACCCCTAAGGCCAGATATTTCTGAATACAGGGCCTTATCCCATCTTTAGCTTTCTTGCTCAGAGGATATTTTTTGACATTGATTGGGTGGGCTGTAGTTATTAACCCCACTGTTATTGGAGGTTGTTTCATGGCTAGGCCTAACTCAGCAGTTTTTTCCTAGGCATCTGCAAAATCTGTTATCCATTTCTGGGGTAGCTTGCCTGTTTGATCAGTCTTGGGGGGGGTGACGAGTTGATGTTCATCTTCTACTGACATAGTTAAAGCCGTGACTATAGGAGTTTCTACTGAAGGTTTTAGAAATTTCACTTGGGGGCCTTCAGGGATAAAAGTTATTCTGGCCTGGAGCTTGTTGAGCAGATCTCTGCCCATCAATGGGGGGGGGGGGCATTCTGGGATTACTAGAAAGGAGTGATGGATTTTTCCTTTCCCCAGGACCATGGTCCTCTTAGTTGTCTAAGCCCCATATTTACTGCCATTAGGCCCTTGAACTAGAGTCATTTTATTTGATAGATGGCCCAATGGTGTCTTAAGGGCTGAGTATACTGCCCCTGTGTCCACTTCAAAATTTACTCACTGCCGGCAAGTTCTTTGAGTTCTTTTGGCAGGGCCAGCTTCCTCCAGGGAAGGAGGGGCTGTGTGTGCCACGGGGTAGTCATCTGGAGAGAGCTGGGCTGGCCTAGATTCCTCCAATGGTGGAGAGTCTGAGTCACCAGCAGGGGAATCACTTAGAGGGAGTTGGGGGTTGGGGGACGAGGACAGGGCATAAGGAGGGGAAGGAGAGTCCAGTAGAGTCTTGAGACTCAGGGAGAACAGAGGGTGGAGGAGGAGGAGAAGAGGGTTTGAGAGATACAATCGTGGGGGAAGCAGTAGGAGCGGGGGCAGGTTCAAGGAAAGGTTTCACCCATGGAGAAGGAGATTTGCAGAGGTCCTGCTAAGTTAAGATATATTGCTGTTGATCTGGATGGCTAAGTGGCCCTGGCTGAAAGACAATATCTCTGAGTTTTTAAATTAGTGAGAAGTAGAAACATCCTTCTGGGGGCCATCCGACTCCGAAGGTGGGTCATTCTGAGGCACAGAGTGTCTACCAGGTCCGACGTTTTACTGAAAAAGAAAGATTCTGAGCCCTTAAGCAGACTTTGGTCCACTGATCAAGGGTCAGGGACAGAGGCGTTGAAGTGCTCTGTCCCATATGAAAGATACACAAACAGTGAAACCAATGACACACGACACAGACAAGACAAGACAATAAAGACAGGCAATGGACGTCCAGTACTGAGACCAGGACAGAGTAGCCGGCAAAACCTGATGGGCGGGCGATACCGAATCCAAAACAAAATATCACTGAGTCGAGGAGACTATTGTTACTCGATTTCCCGAGACCTCCAGGGCATCCCCCAGAGACATGACCTGTGGCTCTGTGACACGTCTGTCAGCCACCCTCAGAGAGAGCTCATGCTCATCACCGATAGCCATTATGCCCATCCCTAACCTGAAACCTGAAACCAGAAAGAGGCACCTTACTCACCCTGAGAGGAGCCCATTGTCTGTCTTTCATCCACCACTGCTGGATCTCCCTGCGGCCCTCAGATGTAAAGTTCGGGCGAGCGTTGGAGGAAGAGACCACCAAGAGACTGTCTCATGCAACAGCCAAGGGTCCAGAATTCTGGGACTCAGAGCTCACTTGAATAGAGCAGAGAGCCCTGAGAACAGCTTAAGCAGAGCTTATATACTTTCCTTGGAGAGGGCAGGGAGGGAAGTTTATGGATGGGTCAGGGAGAGTGGGCGGTTTGCGTGTAAACGGGAGAGGGAATACATTCTACAGTTTGGCAGTTCGGGACAGGACATTCTGGAAACAAGA
Organism: Callospermophilus lateralis; assembly: GCF_048772815.1. Classification (NCBI taxonomy): domain Eukaryota; kingdom Metazoa; phylum Chordata; class Mammalia; order Rodentia; family Sciuridae; genus Callospermophilus; species Callospermophilus lateralis. The sequence continues at coordinate 234,808 of NW_027514859.1, read as the reverse complement.
TTAGCAAAAAGTTTTCAAGATTTCAACAGTGTTTTGTTAAGCATACAGAAAAACAGAAAGTGACAACTACCTATTTTATGTAATTTCACCAAAGCCTAAATGTAAAGTGAGCATGGATTACTAAAAACATTCTTGTCCAGGTTGCCTAATGCTCACAAATGTCAATTCTCTTCGTGACTACATATTTGTTTCTTCCTAAGATTATATATTCAACCTCAACCCTGTTGAAAATGCCTAATCCTATGACTCACTTAATACTTTGCCTGATTTCATAATGTCTCTATTGATATCTGCTTTTCTACATATTTTCCCCAGTTCATCATTGTGACTGACTCTTCACATGGAATGACATTAACATTCACTCTCTAACTGAAACTCTATTGATAAAGAACTTTGGTCCAAATCCTATACTCACTCTTCTTTCTAAACCTACCGACTATCTTCCTAATCCTAACAACTATCCCTTTTTGACTGGAGGTTCTCTTTGACATTCAATCATCCAAGGTACAACGTCCTATGCCATTGTATATCGATTTATCTGAGACATCTGTGCAGAAAGTATTTCAATGCTAAGTATCCCAATCAAGGGCCCAATTCTCTTCTGGGCTTCAAATCTTACCTAGATTTCTGTTTTTCATACTTGAATCATACGTCTATATTCTTATAAATATCACAGATTCCCAGTACCATTATTCATCCCACAGAATGATTCCTAACCCAAATCAAACCTGATATTAACCCTAACTACACATTGTTCCCTCAATCTAACTTTGGAGAAGAGCAGGGACAGAGCTGATCTTAAAATACAGAAATGGAGGGGATCTTCCACCTGCTGAGAACCTCAGAGGTCCATGCAGAAAGGATCCCTGAAGAAGATGTAGGCAGCTATGATGGACGTGAGAGAGCAAAAGTCATTTTCCATGGCAAAAAACCTGGTCAGGATGAAGGGAAGTGTATGAATCAGCCTCTCTCTACTTAATGTAGAGAAGATGGACCAAACCAGGCCTTTGTGCAGAGCTGTTCTTTGGTGCCAATGAATGATATATCATTCTAACTTGTGAAAGTGTCACAGGAAGTAGGGGCAGCCTCCAGCTCATGGAACACTTGGAAGCAACTGTTAGAACAAAGTGTTTGGCAAGGCAGTGACCTCATTCAGTTCCTAAAGGAAGTGACCTACCTCACTTCCTTGGTAATGGAACTCTCTAAACTTGGGATCCAGGAAGCCAGGTACCCAGAACCAATCCCAGTCCCAGTCCCAGTGGGCTCACTTGTTTTGTGTTACTAAGGACAGAGTCACTCTTCCTTGGTACCTACTGATGTGAGGATGGCCAAATGCCAGGGTCATTCTTGAGAAAGCAGGTAGTGTCTCACCACAGGCTCCTGACAACCTCACACAGTTGGCCGAGGAGACCAGATCTGAGAATGGATAGTCCATTTCAGGGGAACATAGTATGACCCACCAGTCAGAGGACACTCCGGATAGTCACAGACCTACTTGGGGGGAGGAGGTGCCTTTTTGCGTGTGGGTGTGAGTTTGTGGTTTTTTCTCATGTTCTGAGAATAGGTAGAAAAGGCGGTTTGTTTGGTTTGGAGTGGACTTTTTCTAGTAAGTTGTTTGATAAGGCGAGTTTTTCTATGTCTGTGTATCCCACTTTGTCCGTGGTTGTAGACATTAGAAAAGAGAATGCATCAATGGATGTGTCCTGTCTAGTAGAAAGCTTCCCAGCATTCATTCTGCCCAATTTGTGAATGGACTTTGACTCGCCTTATGGATGGGCAATGCCTACTATCTTACTACCTTGCTGTTTTCTTCCTGAATTCTGGCCACTCTCGAGACTAGGCTCATGGTTTTGTGTCCAAGATATGTATCACCTCCAAGCTCTGTGACATGGCCATGTACATGATAACTGAAGGGAATTGGAGGATCTCAGAAAACTCAGATATGAATGTGACCAGTAAAGTCTCAGTGGAGAATCCTTGCTTTGGGCCATTTGCTTACCTATTGTTCCATTGCCCTGAATGTCAGGAAGGTCTTTGCCTCAGGCCACCCCTTTGTGAAGCCTGAACAAAACAGTTTTCAAATGGAAATGAATTGGCATCACCTGTGGCTCTTTGCTTAATTGCTTTGGAAAGGGATGTTTCTTAATCAGCCTCTTGGTCCTGTGTGAGGCTGTGGCTTAGATTCTCAGCACCTGATGGATCTAAAGATAGATTCCCTGTGTGCTACAAAACCAAAATGGTCAAAATAGCAGTCATTGTGTATGAAGATTCTCGCCATCTTCTGTAATATTTCTGACATCCATCAAGTGAAAATAGGGATCCTTTGGGACAAATGAGTTCTTCAAATGCCTGCAGAGGCTAGACCATAGATGCTTGGGTTTTCTCATGACTCCAATTCACATAAAGAATCTATAACTGGCAGTCATTAGGCCTCAAATTGGAGAAGTGAAGCCGTAATAAGGGCAGGCCTATTTGATCACTCGTGATTCACAGGAAGGGTGTTCAGGCCACACTGACATTAGGGAAAATAGGGGCAAGGGAGCATATTTTGGACACTGTCTTGGACTGCGCCCCTTATGAAAACCTCCAGCCAGAGAATTTGATGAGTGTCTATATGGAAGAAGATGAGGGCCATGTGGGAGTGTTTTGGTTTTAATTGTGGTCATTTTTGTGGCGGTTGGAAGACATGACTGTGGCCACCATGACTGGAACTCTGGTGTGATTCCCCTTAGAAACTGAGTTCTGGAACTGACCTCAGAGAAGAATTGCCATGAATTGTGTTGGGATTTTAGGAGGCCACTCATGAGAGTCGCCCTTGGAAACTGAGATCCAGGCAAACTCAGATGGAGACTGCTGAATAGTGACACAGAGCTGTGGTGCACAGGTGTGTGATAAAACATCTCTGGTGGGGCCATGTGGATCTGCCAATGACTTCCAAATGGCTTGTGGCTGAAATGGTGCAGCGCATAATCCCTTATACGTTTGACCTCTTCATATAAAGGCATCTTGTTATATGGAGAGGTTTCAGGGCAATGTTCACAATCAGGTTGCAATGGTTAAGGGGGCAAGCTATGTGGGATAGAAGCCTGGTTGGTGTATTCTCCTGCAGACCCTGACCCACCACACGTATGAGAAATTCCTCCAGCACTGAGTCCCTGTTGATCTCCTTGTATTTTGTGAAGCAAATACCAAACTCCCAGTGCAACAGCAAGAAACACCATGAAAAGTGGAAGATGAGCAAATGGCTTCACAGTCCACACGGGGAGGCACTTAGCCTTCAGTGGCCACAGTTTCCCAACAAAGAGAGAATTTAGCACTGCTGCCTCATGTTCATTTGAAAATAAGAAACTATATCTTCCAGGTCACATATATGCAGACCCAGCTTTGATGGTCTCACTACAAAGGAAGCTAAAGCTCCTGACAACAACATATATTTCAAGTGCCCAAGGTCATGGGCAGTTTCTCAAGAAGTTTTAGGCCGGCAGAGCTCCATATTTGTGGAGTGTTTACCTGTTAGACCAGGACATGACAAAAGACCACTGACTCCAATTAAAATCAAATTAAACCAAGCTTATTATTTCCACTGGCTTCCTCTCCCTCTAAAAATGGTGGAAACTAGACAGCAACCCCACCTTTCCTACAGCCCACCTTTATAGCCCAGAAAGTTACACAAAGGCGGGTTACAGATAAGAGAACTCGGAGAAGCATCACATTAATGCTAGTTTACATTTTTTGTTTTTTGCTGGCCCCTCATCAGAATTTATCAGGACCATTAGAGCCTCAACGACTGTCATTGTCTGGCCAGGGAAGGCCAATATTTATGAGGTGTCACTAAAGTTTCAGAGAGGTCTGCTATCTGGTCAGAGAGCCAGGCATGGGTGAGTTCAAGGCATGGGCAGGCATTCAAAGCAGATTCAGAATTTGCAGTAATGTATAGTAAAGCCAAAATTATCTTTTCATGGTTTTGTGGCAAGATGGCTCCCAATTTTAATAAATGATCATGTTGGGTCTATCATTCCCCCTTTCTAATGTGCCCCTTCCAAATCTTTGATAGGGTAGGAAAAGAGCAACGAGGGAATTTTAATTCCTCAGGTAACAGTCTCCAAATTTTTAGAACTCACCCAAAACTGGATTCCTGATTTTACCTGACATAATTAATTACTTATATTGATAGTCTATTTATTTTTGGCTCCATAGTTTTTAGACGAGAGGCGTCACTTATTTTGGCGTCTTCAGAGCTGAGAGAGGGTGAGGTGAGTGGGCACAGCATATGGGACATGACTTGTCTTTTAGAAGTCAGTTGAGGGACATGGGTTGCCTTTTAGAAATCAGTTCGGTTTGAAGTCTGGTTGGGGAAGAACAGGTTGTAAAGTCATCTGGGGATGGGTTCTTCTATGTGAGAAACAAAAACCATGAGTACTGAAAAAATGTTGCAGCAGCTGGAACATGTCACTGTATAGAAGTTCCCTCAGCAGGCTTTAATATCCCCAGTTATCAGAATGTCAACTTAATATTTAACATTTAGTGTTACATTTGTCCCTCCCCATAAGATACAGTTTAATAATTTAATGTCATCTGATCTTGCAAAATTCTTTTACTAGTATGACCTCTGTGTGTAATAGAGAAACCTTTAATTCTGTTACTCAGGGCTGGATAATCATACTAGCAAACACCAAGCCTACCTGTGTAGGTTAGGAATATCTGTAGGCCTTAAACTTAAAATTTGTGCCTCTGGCAGCTCCTCTTGATAGTCACTTTTTATAGTTATCAGGCATTGCTGACTGAGAATCCTTCTTTGTGGCCTCCAGTCTTATTTATTTTGGGAGGATAACATAAAGTGAATACCTTAAAATATTATTATTATTATTATTATTATTATTATTTAAAATGTCAGGAATGTCTGTATTTTGGTTTTAACTCTCTTTGCTAAGTGTTTAAGATGAAGCTGTCAAACTGACTTTTGTTTCTATCTATTGTTAACATTAGCTGAGTTTTATGAAAGTCATTCCTGGGGAAACTTGAGAGCAGCTTCTCAGTTCTGCTGGTGCCATTTGCGCTAGTTGGGTCCAGGTCTTGCTTGACCATGGGGCTTCCCTCGGAAGCATCAAAGATGTCTCCCTTCTCTGATGACTCTCTTCTTCATAGCAAATGCCCTGATTGGCTTTCTGTTTTCCAGTGGTCTCATTAATCTCCCTGATTGGGAGGTTATGAGGCCCAGAGTTGCAAAGCTTTTAGAGAAGTCCCCTGTTCAATGGATTCAGACTGACTCAGAGGGCAAGAGCCAAATATTGGTTTTCTTGGCTCTTTTCATGTAAATTTAATTTTAAATCCTAATCTTAATTATCCAGCAAATAAATTTTAACAGCCTTATATTAAGAGTACTGGGGTTTAATGTCTATAAGTTTATAATTATTTATCTTTTTATTAATTGGGATCTGTATTGTAGGTGTCTTGTAGGTGATGACTTATTATCTTAAATTAACCCATGCTGTGTTCTTAAAGCAACACTTCTGTAAAACACTAACAGGGAATCTTTAGATCACTTATAAGAAAATTACAAAATAAAATTTTTTAACAAGTGTAAAAATACTTAGTTCGTGTAATATCTCCCCTGAATTTTTTAGCTGAGTTATACATTATATCCCCTGTTTGAGATCCTAGTAATCTTAACAGAAAACAAAACAACTTTTGAACATAACTTTAAATGAAACATAATCTTACCTACAGCTTTCGTAGTCATTCTCACATGTAGTAATATGGGACACAGAGCCTTATCTCAGGTAAGGCAGGGCTCTTTATAAATATTAAGTGTTTTAGTTCTAAAGATGAACTTTGTTTTTTTAAATATCATTTTACAAATTTTATATAAATTGTTTGAGGTCACATGAACATTAGCTAACACCATAGGATATCACATTTAAAACATGAATTTAATAAACACTGAAAGTTTTTAACCTTTGCATAGATAAGGCTCTCATTAACATAAAAATACATTTAAATTGTTCCCCAATGTAAAAAGTAACATAAAACTTTACATATCTTATTGAAAACAGGTAAATGAATGCCCAATATATTTTTTTTTTACTATACAACTTCAGAACACCAGCTTGGTATAATGCTCTTTTAAAGTTTCTACCTTACAGACTTGTATACCTGAAAGATAGGAGCACATTAATAGCATCACAATTACATTGATGTTTCTACATTAAGCAAGTTTAGCTTTTAAAGAAATGGCAGTACAGGGCTCTAAAATAACAGTTCTTATTTAATCAGTTGTTTAATTTTTATGGTGGCTTGCTCTAGAAAAAATAAAACTTAATAAAACACAATGTTATGGGTAAACTTATGTTTTCAGAAATTTTTGTCTCTTTAACACATGACTGATTTTTACAATCTTATACAGACTTTATTACACACTTCTACAGACCTTAGTAAATCAATCAGATATCTAACAAAAGTACTCATGAATGAGTAATCCCATATCAAATTTACTTTACTTATTTATCAAAATATTAGACAAATGTATTGAAGATTGTAAACCATTTTTTTTGTTGAAGGAAAAGTCCTAGAACCAAGTCATATTAGAATTTTTGTAGACATTAATATTTTATTAGATTTTTGAACACCTAGAAAAACTTGTAAGCTGAGTTTTAAAGACATTTATGTTTATCTGTTTATCCAATTTAAATTCAACAATTTAAATCACGTGAATTAAAGATCTTTAGATCCACTTTGTAAAATTTGTTTTTATGAGCGTTGTTTTTATGAGTGCACTTTATATATGTTAATTTGTGTATCATATATATGATATACGGACATATGTATATATAGATATACAACACATAACAACAGTGTGTACACATAATAATAGTAAAGGTCTTGTAGCTTTTCACAGGTGAAATATCCATTGCAATGTTTCAAAAACTCCACAGTTGGTCAAAGATAGAACTGATCAGAAAAACATTAACCTAGGTCTGTAGGATCAAAATCATGAGCTCAAAAAAAAAAAATAAAGAATCTAAGGAAAAAAATAAGAGTTCTAGAAATAATGACTGGTAATTAATTAGTAAATACCATACAATTTAACTTTTTTTTTTCTCTTAGGCCTCAGATCTGTCTCCTACTAAGTTAGCAGGCTTCTTTCATTTACATTTCAACATAAGTCCTGGCTGAGGTCCAGAAGGAACAGGGAAAAGCTGCTAATCTGAGCAGACACCTCAGGCCTAAGGCATTTCAACCATAATATTCAGGTTTGGATGTTGAAAATTATCATACAAGTTTAAGATACAATTCACAAAATTTTATATCTTTACATCTTTTTTTTGTCAACAGATACCATACTATGATTTACTATCCTTGTCCAATTTAATGCACTGCTACACACAGTGACATTTTCCCAGGCTACCCAGTTCAAAATTGGTGAAAAATAGCCTGAATGATTGGGATGTTACTTGCCAACTTGGAAGTTGTGTTGTTTAGTTTTCCATCCTAAGTATTTAAGTTCTCTGACATGAATTATCTGAAATCATAAACTAAACAATTACCTAAACCCGACTTTTAACTGCAAGATTGTGCAATGCTTTAAAAACCCATTCAGATACCAGATTGTTACAATAAAACATCATCATTTAGACACACATTCAGCTAAGATCATTCCCAAGAAACAATTTATAATATCAACATATCATTGCACATGTCTTAAAGGGCCAGAAAAAAAGACACAAGACAGACAGAAAGGAGCTCCAGAATATGGCTGACAGACAGAAGCCTTTAAAACAGAGCAGATAAGAGAAAAATCAACTACACCAGTGGAACCATAGATGTCCCCACAAGGGAACCAGATGTTTTCACAGAGGGACAACCTGAAATGTAATATCAAGGGTCTCCATGCTTACTTTACTGCATTTAGTGTCCCCTTTTTCTTTTTCTCCTTTTTAAAAAAAACAGAGGTGGCATAATCCTTAGAGTGCAGGGAAGGAAGGAGGTAATTCTCTGAAAAAACAGGGCTTTGGCAGCTGCTGGGAGTCGCTCAGTCCCTCCTTATACTTACAGGATTAGCTCTTCTGGTTTCGTTCCACCTCAAGCACGCTCCATCTCCTAACATTTCAGTAGTCAGCTCTCAAAAATTTCCGGGGCGGTGGGGGGTACCAAAATTTGTAACTTAAAGTTCACTTCCTGAATTTGAAGTCAATTCATGCCAATTTAATAATGAGGACAGGGTTTGAGAAAAAGAAAAAGGGAGTTTTACTGCTTTGCTAACAAAGGAAAAACACAGGGGTCTCTGCCCAAAGGTTGTAACTCTCTTTGTCTGAAGGGACAAGGGGTTTTAAAGGAGTTTCAATTGTTAACCTGGGAGATACTCAGTTCTTACGTCCCCAGCAGGCATTGCCCTGTGCAGTGTGTGTGCTCCAGGCAGCCAGCTAGTGGCTTCTCTTATCCTGCTTAACAAAGGGGGGTAAAGTTCATCACAGTTCTTTAAAACACAGTTCAAAGGGATGTCAGTCTTACATGCTTTATTACCCATTTTCATGTCCAATATCCTTAAGTTTTTTCCACAGAAATCACACAACAAAACACACAAAAACAAACAAACAAAAAACATGAAGAACACAGAAAAAAAAACACAAAAAAAACAGAAACTCGGCGCAGAAACAGAAAAACAGAGGAGCAATGGAACATCTTGCTAATGCTCCGGGATAGGAACTTCTGTGTGTCTGTTGGCATCTCTCTACCCTTTCAGAGGAATTCACTACAGAATAGAACAGAGGACAGAATGATTCTCGTTACTGTCCCAGACAGGAGTATATGTGTGCCTCCCCAGGCCACCTCTCTGTCATCAGAAGAGATCTCCCTTTACCAGATATCAAATGTTATATAGGTGCTACTTACCAATGGAGGCCTCCTCCACCATGAGCTTGCTAATTGTTTTAGTGCGGTGGTTCACTGCAGTTCTCCCGGGACCAAAAGCTCACTCCAAGGCCTTGGAACTTGCCTCTCCAGGACGGAGCCCTGGAGGGAAGTCCAGCTTCAGAATTTCCAGCAGTCTGGTCTTGTGATCTGTTGGGGCAGGTTCATCTCGCTGCGGAACTACAAAATGTTAGACCACGATTCAAGAAAAGACCACTGACTCCAATTAAAGTCAAATTAAGACAAGCTTATTATTTTCAGTGGCCGGGCTGCATCTTCCTCTCAAAATAGTGGAAACAAGACAGCAAACCCACCTCTTCTACAGCCCAGCTTTATAGCCCAGAAAGTTACACAAAAGGGGCGTTACAGAAAACAGAATTTTGATAAGCATCACACTAATTTTTGTTTACATTTTTTTTTGCTGGCCCTAGAATCAGAAATTATGAGGACCATTAGAGCCTCAGAGAGGGTCGTTGTATGGTCAGGGAAGGCCATTATTTATGAGGTGTCACTGAAGTTTCAGAGAGGGCTGCGATCTGGTCAGAGAGCTAGGCATGGGGGAGTTCAAGGCACGGGCAGGCATTTCAAGCAGGTTCAGAATTTGCAGTAATTTATACTAAAGCCAAAATTATCTTTTCATGGTTTTGTGGAAAGATGGCTCCTAATTTTAATAAAAGCTTAGGTTGGGTGTATCAACCGTGTCCCTTACTTTTGGAAACTCCTCTACAACCTCCAAGGTTGTGAACTACTGAGCATTTTCCAATCCAGATATGTATTCACAGATTTTCTAACTCTTCTCCTCTAATTGTGTCTTACTTGAGGCCAAGGTAATGTCAAGACATTATTCTGGATGAGAGTGGGAAGATTATTGTGCAGCACATATTTGCATATACATTGGATTCATTTTCAAATTTTCCATTCGAAATACTGAATCCCTGACACTAACCCATAGCTTAATAGATTCTAACTACTAATAATAATATGATGGAGAAAAATAACCCAAATAGAATTGAAATACAAGCATTTCAGAGGAGGCATGGTGTATACTAGAATTGCCTTTTGCAAGATAAAGGGTAGGTGTTATAAATCTAGTGAATTTTTTATTAAAATATTTCTCCATGTGTTTTAAAAATGAACAAATATGTCAATTCCTGACTCCCTTTCTCTCTAGCCTATTCTGCACGTGTATTTTTATATGCACATATAGAATCCTACCTGGTATCACACGTACATTTGTGTGAGGTGCCTGACTTGGCAGATACAAATTGTGAGAAGAGATCACTTCTCGTAAACGCTGTTGGAACTAAAAATTCAACCTATGGGTGAGCTTCCTAGTAGAACATTATACATAAATCCATTTTCAGTAAAATAAATATTATTTTTCCATCTGTGGTTGGTATATATTTTATGATGAATTACGTTTTTCATATATATTGCTACTATTTAATGTCTGTGTGTATTTTGTGTGTATGTATGTGATGTATGTGTGTGTGTGTGTGTCTATATATATATATATATATATATATATATATATATATATATATATACACTCTAAAATATTTCAAAATATGAATTACATGTGTCTTATATACACTCTCAAAATTCATTCTTTTTCATGTATGTGGATTAATAATCAACTTCTCACAAGATTTATCTCAGAAATATTAATCCACTTGAAATACATATTTGTTTTCTATAACAGAAAACTCACTACAGCGAATGGTGGTTACAAATATCAATATTTCTACAGTAACTGACCCAGTTTAACATCAATGCAAGTGAATTCCTATGGGACATGATGAGTCTTTTGACGTTCAATTTCATTCAACACTGGTACATTAATATTTCTTCAGTTTTTGCACTTCATAATATATATATTTCATCCACAAGTTCACAAATTTATATGCATTTGTTTCACATTCAATCACTTCCTGCTTCAGAACACATGCATTCCTCCAGGTTTCTTGACTGGTCTTTTCATGAGACTTCTTTCCAAACACATTATTTTCAATTTCCATAATCACTTTTGAAGCAAAACTCACACACATCATGATAAACCATAACCCTAATATTACCATTAGGTGTATTACTGGTTGGAATGAATGATTGTATATCAATATAAGATTCCCTGTATAATTTCAGATGTGAATTCAATCCATTATTTAAAGTTGGAACCAGTTACATTACTTATTCACAGTATGGTCTATTCATGCATTATCTCTATTTTCATAAACACAGGGTACATCTATTTGCACCCCCAATAATAATTTATAGTCTTCAAATATTGCTCGCAGAAATGGTGGAAGAAATACTCATGCACCTGATCTACACATACATTTTGTCACAGTAATATTCTGGACACAAATGCAAAGTTCACACTTATGATTGTACCATATCCTAAGTGGAAAGTGAGCATGGATTCCTAAAACATCCATTTCACCTTTGTCTAATGCTCTCAAATATAAATCCTATTGGTGACTACATATTTGTTTCTTCCTAAGATTATGTATTCAACCTCAAGCCTGTTGAAAATGTCTAATCCTGTCACTCACTTTATACTCCTTCTGAATATACTCACATGAATAGAGCAGAGAGCCCTGAGAACAGCTTAAGCAGAGCTTATATACTTTCCTTGGAGAGGGCAGGGACAGAAATTTATTGATGGGTCAGAGCGAGTGGGCGGTTAGTGTGACTGGGTGAGGGAATACATTCTGCAATTTGGCAGTTGGGGACAGCACAATCTGGGAACAAGATTACAAACAGTTCTCAAGATTTCAACAGTGTTTTGTTAAGCATACAGAAAAACAGGAAGTTACAAGTACCTTTTTTATTAACCTTTTATTCCCCACTTCTTCTTCTTGCTACTTTTAATAATAAAGGTGATTATTGGGGCATGTAACATTCTATGTCTGCTAGTGGGGTATTACCATAAGTTTAACTTGTCCAATTTGAGCATGAAGAAAAGAACTTACATGGTTGAGCAAACAGGGTTATATAGTTAGCAATAATATGAGGATTATTATTGGACAGGCCAGGGTTGATAAAAGCATAGATAACCAGGGGGACTGTGTGAACCAAGACTCAAACCACCCTTTTTGGGCCTCTCTCTCTCGTTGACACTTTTCAAGGCATCCTTTTATTTTACTCATAGGTTTTTTTTACAACCTCAGTATGGTCGGCATCAAAACAACATTATTACATCAATGCAGCACAAAGGCCCCCTTCTCTCATGGAGGGGAGGTCCAACCCTCAACTTGAGTGTAAAACAACTTCAGAGAGAGATGTTAGAGATTCCTGCAAAGCTGTGATGGAGGTTTCTATTATCTTTAAGTTTTGGTCTCTTGCTGCTTCTATTTGGGTCATTTGTTGTGTACCATGGAGCAGGGCAGTGGTTCCTGTGACTACCCCTGCCACAACTCCAATTCCTAATATGATGGCTAAAGTGAGGGATATATGTTCCCAGTGGAACCGGGTTGTATGCCACCCTGTTTGAACTTCAAATGAACCTTGATCATTATAGAGCAATCTGGGACACATCTTCACCATTACACAATTAATCACATCTGTTGACCATTTCATGAAAACATAAACAATGTTTAAGTATATAGAATTATACTGTTGTAGGGATGGACAAGGCACGGCACCTAAGATAGCACCAAAGACAGGGAAACAGTCCTATTTGGTTGCAACCGGATTCAGAGGGCATTGCTTCTGTTGTAATCAATTAACTCCCTGAACCCCAATTTTAGGGAGTTTTAGAATTTTGTACCCAACATGAAAGAGAAGGGACTCAGAAGTTCACAGTCTGCAGAAATTCACAAAACGAAGCTTTTTTTTTTCTGTTTTTTCCTCTATTGTGGGCAAGTTAACTTTTCAAGGACACCTAGGATGCAGAGAGCTTTTTTTTTCCTTTTCTTTTATCCCCCTGCCAACTGTTACCATGGAGCCCAGTTTGTAACTTTTTATCTTAGAAATGTAGCCATCTCTGTGAAGCCCCAGCTCAAGGCCAGAGGCCTTGTTCACATATTCTGTGAAAAACTATTAAGGGGGTGTCTAGCTTAGGAGTGATGATTTTTCCAGCCAGTAGGCAAGTAGAACAGGGCAACAGAATAAGAGGAAGTTAATCTACACTGAACTCATTTATAGAGACTCTTTTGCTGAAAGTCCTAAAGTCAGCCATGGTGAAGACTTCTGGAGAAGTTCAGTGAAGATTTTTCTGAGGGCCTGGTACAGAGGGGGAAGATGGGGAAGGCGGGAGGTGAGAGCAGCTCCGTGGATCTCAGAATAAGGAAGGAGAGATGTAAAAGAATAATGGGAAAGGATTTTGGGATTTTCCTAGCAACATAAATTGAGCAGTAGAAACGGTAGAGCAGAAAGGAAGACGGGAGTGAGTATCCCAAAAAGCCTGTGAGGGACTTTAAAATTTAGTAACCTGTTTTCAGTGATGACAAAGCAACTTTAAAGGCCATTTTCATTACATCTTTGATAGGGGTCTGAGGGCTCTCCTAAGCTGGTTTGAGCTTTGGGTTAGGTGGTAAGAGGACCTGGTGGGACCCGGTGTGGGCACTGACAGGAAAAGAGAGAAGTGAGTGGGTGGATGGGTACCTCAGTACCTGCTACCTCAGCAAGGGGGCAATGCTCTGAGAACCGGCGGAGGTTTCGGTTTTTGATCTAGTAATTGGAGAAGAGAAATCAGGTTTGCTGAGGTGGGACTTACAGCAGAGAGTCTGGAGCAGAAGGCTGAGTTTGAGGAACTATTGGAGAAGCATAGTTCAGGATGTGAGTGAAAGAGGAAAAAGGCCTTCACATAGGGGAATTTCCTTTCACCCTTTTGAGCACTTGCAGAAGTTAAAAAGGTTACACAGAATTTGAGGATCTAGAGACTCCTCTGTTGGCCATCAGTTTGGGTTGTCTAAGTGGTAATATGGCCAATGCTGTGTACTGAATTTGATGAGGATTTTGGGTTCCACCAGGGAGCCCCTGTATGCTCAAATCCCCATGACTTACAGAAGAAGTCGGCTTTTCCCCCACACAGCCGTGGCGGTTTGTGGCTTTGATAGTCTGCCGGGCAAACATACTAATATAGGCTAGCCAACCTGCATCTGGCTTGCCTGTCCCTACAATCATAATGTTTGTTTCCATTATCTATGGTACGGAAAGGATTTAATGGAATTTTAATGGGATCCTCTTCATCAGGGATATTCTAATAGGAAAGACCTATAGCCAGCTGGCAAATGTCTGGGTGGAGAGATGGCCTCCAGGTCCCTAAGTGGGCTGTATGCAAGAGAGACCATACTTCTTATCTAGTAGGATTTGTGATCAGCCATCGCTGCAGTAGGGGCTGATGAGCGTTAGGACTACGGGTGGCCAAGGAGAGAGTCTATAGCCTTACCCACGTGGCTAATATGCAATTTGAAAGGGTTAACAGTCTTTTCCAGTTTCCAGCCAGAGTCTGGACATGGCACAGGCTTGAGATGAGACGCATGGATGCAGGAAGTGATTCCCTCTACTTTTACTGCTGTAGGTGCTATAAGTAGCACCTGGAATGGTCCTTTCCAGCGGGGTTCCAGGGATGACACCTGATGTCATCTTATGTAGAGGAAGTCTCTTTCTTGATATCAATGTGGATTCCCCTCGTCCCCAGGTTGGAAGGCAGTAGCCGGCTGTTTCCACAGGTATATCTGAGTTCTTACAAGAGATTTAAGTCTGTCAAGCAAGGGTGTGTGGAAGGGATCCTTAGGTCTTAGAGTCGGGGTTAGGTCTCTTAGTGGAGGAGGGGCCCCATAGAGAATTTCATAGGGGGTGAGGTTACACAAAGAAACAAAGGGAGTATTTCTTGATGAAATAGTGCATAAGGCAGGAGCATAGTCTAATCTTTTATGCCGGTCTCTAAGCTTAATTTCATTAAGGTCTCTTTAATGGTTTTATTTATTTTTTTTACGTGTCCTGATCTCTGGGGTCTATAAACACAATGTAACTTCCAATTAATCCCCAGGGTCCTGGCTAACCCCTGATTTACCTGGCCCATAAAGGGTCTTCAATTATCAGACCATGTTTCATTAGTCAGGCCGTGTCTTTGATAAATATCTTTCAGGATCTTCTTGACCACAATTTGTGCCGGTTTTCTTTTATTTTTTTTTTGGTGGGAATGGCTTCAATCCATCCTGAAAATGTATCTACAAAGACTAGGAGATATTTAAGCCCATACCTTGCTGGCTTAATTTCAGTAACGTTCACTTCCCAGAATTGTCCTGGTCTGGTTCCTCATAGGTGCTTTCCTGTAGGAAGCTTGGAAGTGTAAGCATTAACCAATTGACAGAACTGACAGGCTTTTGTTACCCATTCAATTATTTCCTTTCACTGTGAGTGAGTTAGTCTAAAACTCTGTTCTTGATCCTACAGTAATGCCTGCAGTTTTTTGAACCAAGTTGATTGAGTTGATGTACATTTTTAACGTAGTGTAGGGCTTTCTGAAATTGCAGGCTGGGCTCACTGAAGTTGAGGAGTTCATTGTCAGTGTTCTTAGATGTTATCAAAAGCTTGCTGGTGCTCAAGGGTCCATTGGAATTGGGCATTCTCATTTAATAGCGGGTATAAAGGAGCAGCTAAGAACACAAACCCAGGTCCATAACCTGCTAAAGCCAGCAGTCCCAAGAAACTCTCTATGTTGTCTCCTGTTAAATGGGGGTGGTATCTGCACAACAGTTTGTTTCCTGGGCTCAGTGAGCCATCATTTACCGTGCCTAAGGGAATAACCCAGGAAGATTACTTCTTGCTGGAAAATTTGGGCCTTTTTGTCCGAAGCTCTCTACCCGAGTTGAGCAAGCTCAGATAATAGTGCTTGGGTCTCAGACTCACAGTTTTCTTTGGTGTTGGCTGCCAGTAGCTGGACATCCACATATTGAAGCAGAATGACTTCGGGGTGCGTAGTTCTGAAGTTGTAGAGATGTCTGTGAAGGGCTTCATCAAAGAGAGTGGGGGAGTTTTTGAAACCCTGTGGGAGTCTAGTCCAAGTTAGTTGAAAAGACGTTCCGGTTTCTGGGTCTACCTACTCGAAAGCAAACAGCAACTGACTATCTTTATGCAGAGGAAAGCAAAAGAAAGCATCTTTTAAGTACAGAACAGTATACAATTTTCACTCGGCCACAGCAAAGAGGTTATTGGGGGTCCAGCATGCTGGGGCTCAGAGCTCACTTAAATAGAGCAGAGAGCCCTGAGAACAGCTTTAACAGAGCTTACATACTTTTCTTGGAGAGGGCAGAAAGGGAAATTTATTGATTGGTCAGGGCGAGTGTGCGGTTTGCGTGCACCCGGGTGAGGGAGTATATTCTGCAGTTTGGCAGTTGGGGACAGCACATTCTGGGAACAAAATGGCAAACAGTTCTCAAGATTTCAACAGTGGTTTGTTAAGCATACAGAAAAACAGGAAGTGACAAGTGCCTATTTAATTAACCTTTCACCTAAGCAAAATGGAAAGTGAGCATGGATTACTAAAAACAACCATGTCCAGGTTGCCTAATGCTCTCAAATGTTAATCATATTGGAGGCAACATATGTCTTTCTTCCTAAGATTATATATTCAACCTCAACCATGTTGAAAATGTCTAACCCTCTTACATTATACTTTGCCTGATTTCCTAATGTCTCTATTGATATCTGCTTTCCTACTTATTTTCCCCAGTTCATCATTGTGACTGACCCTTCACGTGTGCTGACACTGACATTCACTCACTACCCAAAAATCTATTGCTAAAGAACTTTTGTCCAAATGCCATAATCACTCTTTTTTCTAAACCTACAGGCTATCTTCCTAATCCTACCGACTATGCCTTTTTGACTGGATGTTCTCTTCGACATTCAATCATCCAAGGTAGAAGGTCCTATCCCATTTTATATCGATTTATCTGAGACATCTGTGCAGAATGTAATTCAAAGCTAAGTATACCAATCATGGGCCCAATGCACTTCTAGGCTTCAAATCTTACCTAGATTTATATTTTCGTACTTATATTTCACCTATATATTCTTGTAAATATTGCAGATTCCCAATACTATTAGTAATCACGCAGAATGATTCCTAACCCAAATCGAACCTGTTATTAACCCTAACCATACACTGTTCCCTCAATCTAACTTTACAAAAGAGCAGGCCCAGAGTTGGTCTTTCAATACAGGAATGTAGGAGATCTTCCACATGCTGAGAAACTCAAAGATCCATGTAGAAATGAACTCTGGAGAAGTTGTAGGCAGCTATGAAGGACCTGAGAGAGCAAAAGTCATCTTCAATGGAAAACAACCTTGTCAGGATGAAGGGTTTTGTCTGTATCAGTCTCTCTGTTCTTAATATAGAGAAGATGGACCAAACCAGGCCTGTTTGGAGAGCTCTTCCCTGGTGCCTATGGTTGATATACCATTCTAACTTGTGAAAGTGTCACAGTAAGTAGGGGCAGCCTCCATCTCATGGGACACTTGGAAGCAACTCTTAGGACCAAGTGGTTGCCAAGGCAGTTAGCTCATTCAGTTCCTAAAGGAAGTGACCTACATCTCTTCCTTGGTGATGGAACTTCTGAACTTGGGATCCAGGAAGCCAGGCACTCAGAGCCAGTTGCAGTACTAGTCCCAGTGGACTCACTTGTTTGGATTTACCAAGGAAAGAGTCAGTCTTTTTTGGTACCTGCTGATGTGAGGATGGAAAAAGCCAGAAGAGCTCTGAAGAGGGGCCTTTACTGAGAAAGCAGGTAGTGGCTAACCGCTGGCTCCAGACAACTTCACAGTGTTGGCCAAGGAGACCAGACCCGAGAGAGGACAGGCCATTTCAGGAAAACATAGTAGGGCCCACCAGTCATAGGACACTCTGGATAGTCACAGACATACTAGGGGGAAGGTGGTGCCTTTGTGGGTGTGGGTGTGAGTTTGTGGTTTTGTCTCATGTTCTGAGAATAGGTAAGAAAGGCGGTTTGTTTGGTTTGGAGTGGACAAATTCTAGTATGACTTATGACAAGGTGAGTGTTTCTATATCTGTGTATCCCACTGTGTCCTTCGTTGTAGACATTAGAAAAGAGAATGCATCACGGATGTGTCCTGTCTAGTAGAAAGCTTCCCAGCATTCATCCTACCCTATTTATGAATGGACTGTCACTTGCCTTAGGGATGGGCAACACCTACTTCCTTCCTAAGTCCCTGTTTTCATCAGGAATTCTGGCCACTCTCCAAAATAGGCTCATGGTTTTGTGTGCAAGATATGTACCACCTCCAAGCTCTGGGACATGGCCGTGCACTGGATAGCTGAAGGGAATGGGGAGCATCTCAGAAATCTCAGATATCAGTGTGACCAGGAAAATATCAGTGGAGAAACACTGCTTTGGGCCTTTTGCTTACCTATTTTTCTGTTGCCCTGAATCTCAGGAAGGTTTTTGCCTCAAGCCACCACTTTGTGAAGCGTGAAGAAAACAGTTTTTAAATGGAATTGAATAGGCATCACCTGTGGCTCTTTGCTTAATTGCATTGGAAAGGGACTTGTCTAAATCAGGTTTTTGGCCCTGTGTTAGGCCGTGGATTAGATTCTCAGCACCTGATGGATCCAAAGAATGATCCCATGTGTACATCCAAAACCAAAATAGCAAAAAGTTCAGTCATTGTGGATGAAGTCTCTTGCCTTCCTCTGTTAGGTTACTGATCTCCATCAAGTGAGAATAGGGATCCTTTCTTTCAAATGAGCTCTTCAAAGCCCTGCAGAGGCTAGCCCATAGGTGCTTGGGTTTTCTCATGACTCCATATCACATTAAGAATCTATACCTGACAGTCATTAGGCCTCAAATTGGAGAAGCAGAGCAGTATTAAAGGCAAGCCTATTTGACCACTCCTGGTTCATAGAAAGGGTGTCCAGCCCACCATGACTTTAGCCAAATGAGGGGAAAGGGACCTTATTTTGGACACTGTCTTGGGCTGCACCCCTCATGTAAAACTCCAGCCATAGGTAATGATGAGTGTCTATGTGGAAGAATATGAGGGCGATGAAGGAGTGTTTTGGTTTTAATTGTGGTCATTTGCGTGGCAGTTGAATGAGATGACTGTGTCCATCTGGGCTTGAACTCTGGAGTGATTCCCCTTAGAAAATGAGTTCTGGTACTGAACTCAGAGAAGTATTGTCATGAATTTTGTTGGGATTTTAGCAGGCCACGCATGAGAGTCACCCTTGGAAACTGAGATCTAGGCCCAGGGTGGCTTTCCACAGAGCACTGGGTATCTCATCCAGGATATCACATGATTTATTCTGAAATAATTGGCAGCCATAGTTGAAAGTCAAAACACACATGGACCTTACATTGTAGAACTCAATGTACCTGGCTTCATGTGACCTTTGGCCACTGTTTGGGAAGCCTTGCCTGTGAGAGTCCTCCAGAGCTTTCATTGAAATTAGCTTCCTCAACACTTAATGGTCCCTGAATGATTTGAACCCACAGTGCCTCCAACTTCATCCTTGAAAAACGGGGAAGATATATAGCATGAAATGTTTTAAATTCCCATGACCAGGTGGCACTTGAGAACCTTTGGATATCCTGCTGCTGATCTTGAGTGTTCCAGCAAAAGCGTTGATTGACTGTGTTTCATTTAAATGGTGTAGAACAGAGATGCCAGTAAGTTGGAGCCTGCTGAGTAGTGGGCCTATTGCAGTGGTGTGCAAGTGTGTGATAAAGCATTTGTGGTGGGGCCATGTGAATGTGCTATTGGCTTTTAAATGGCTTGGGACTGACATGGTGCAGCCAGCAGACCCTTATATGTAAAGGCATCTTGTTATTTGGAGAGATTTCAGGGCAATTTTCAGAATCAGGTTGCTATGGACAAGGGGGCAAGCTATGTTGGATAGAAGCCTGGTTGGTGCTTTCTCCTGCAGATCCTGACCCACCACACATGACAGAACTCCCTCCAGCACTGTCTCCCAGTTGAACTTGTTGTATTTCATGAAGCGAATACCAAAGTCCCAGTGCAGCACCAATAAAAACTACGAAAAGTGGAGGAATTCCAAATAGCTTCACAGTCCACATGGGAAGAAACTTAGCCTCCAGTGGCACCAGTTTACCTACAAAGAGAGAATTCAGCAATGCTGCCTCAAGTTCAATGTAAAATAAGAAACCATGTCCTCCAGGTCACATAGATGGAGACCCAGCTTTGATGGTCTAACTAGAAAGGAAGCTAATGCTCCTGAGAATAGCATATATTTCAAGTGCCCAACCTTGGAGGCAGTTTCTCAAAAAGTCTATAGGCCAACAGAGCTCGATGTTTGTGGAGTGTTTACCCACACAGGTAATGTCAAGTCATTGTTCTGGATGAGAGTGGGAATAATTTTGTGTAGCACATATTGCATACACATTGGATTCCTTATCTAATTTTCCATTCGAAATACTGAAACCCTGACACTAACACATACCCTACTAGACTCTGACTACTAATCCTAATATGAGGGAGAAAAATAACCCAAACAGAATAGGAATACAAGCAGATCAGAGGAGGCATGGTGTATATTTGGACTTTCCTTTTGCATTTCATAGGGTAGGAGTTATATATCTAGTCAATTTTTTGTTGGAATAGGTCTCTATGTGTTTTTAAGTTAAGAAATATGTGAATTCTTGTCTCCGTTTCTCTGTAGCTTATTTAGCACATGTATATTTATATGCACATATAGAATCCTTCCTGGTATGAAACATGCATACTTGTGAGGTGGCTGACTTGGCAGATACAAATTGTGAGAAGAGATCACTGCTCCTAAACAGTGTTGGAACTGAAAATTCAACCTATGGGTTAGCTTCCTAGTTGAATAACACTATACGTAAATCCATGATCAGTAAAAAGAATATTTTTGGATCTGTGGATAATATATATTTCGTGGTGAATTTCGATTGGCATATATATTGCTCTTTTTAATATCTCTGTGTGTGTGTTTGTGTGTGTGTGTGTATATATATATATGTATATACACACACACACAAGAAGTATATATATATATATATATATATATATATATATATATATATATTCTCCAGATTTTTCAAAATATGAAATATATGTGTCTTATACCCACTCCGTAAATTCATTCATATTCATGTATATGGATTTATAATGAACTTTTCACAAGATTATTCTCAGAAATATTCATCCCCCTGAAATACATATTTGTTTCCAGTACTGAAAACTAACTTCAGTTAATGTTGCATACAAATACTAATATTTATACAGTAACTGACCCAGTTTAACCTCAATGCAAGTAGATTCCTATGGGACATGTTGTGTATTTTAATGTTCATTTTTATTCAACACTGGTACATTACTATTTCTTCAATTTATGCACATCATAGGATATATATTTCATCCACCAGTTAGCAAACTTATAGGCATTTGTTTCACTTTCAATCACTTCCTGCTTCAGAGCACATGGATTCCTCCGTGTTTCTTGAATGGTCTTTTCATGAGACTTCTTTCCAAACACATTATTTTAAATTTCCATAATCAGTTTTGAAGCAAAACTCACAGACTCTTCATGATAAACCATAAACCTAATATTACCTTTAGATGTATCAGTGGTTGGAATGAATGTATGTGTATCAATATAAGATTTCCTTTATATTTTCAGATATAAATTGAATGCATTATTTAAATTTGGAACACATTATATTATTTATTCACAGTATGGTCTATTCTTGCATTATCTCTATATTCATAGTCACAGGGTACACCTATTTGTACACCCAATACTAATTTGTACATCTTCAAAATATTGCTCCCAGAAATGGTGGAAGATATACTCAAGTCACCTTATCTACATGTACATTTTATCACAGTAATATTCTGGACACGAAAAGCAAAGGTCACACTTATTATTTTACCAATGTAATGGTCAGGCGAGTGTCAGAGGAAGAGACCACAAGAGACTGTCTCATGCAACAGCCAAGGGTTTATGGGGGTCCAGCATGCTGGGCCTCAGAGCTCCCTTGAATAGAGCAGAGAGCCCTGAGAACAGCTTAAGCAGAGCTTATATACTTTCCTTGGAGAGGGCAGGGAGGGAAGATTATTGATGGCTCAGGGCGAGTGGGCAGTTTGCATGCAAACAGGTGAGGGAGTACATTCTGCAGTTTTGCAGTTGGTACAGCACATTCAGGGAACAAGATTAGCAAACAGTTCTCAAGATATCCAGAATGTTTTGTTAAGCATACCAAAAAATTGGAAGTGACAAGTACCTATTTTATTAACCTTTCATTCCCCACTTCTTCTTTTGGTTACTTTTAATCATTAAAGTGATCATTGGGGGTGTCACATTTTATGTCTGCTAGTGTGGTATATTGTTTTCTTATTACCATAAGTTTAACTTGTCCAATTTGAGCTTGGAAAAAGGAAACTACACGGTTGAGCAAACAGGGTCTCACAGTTAGCAATAATATGAGGTTTATTAATGGACCAGCCAGGGCTGATAAATGCATAGTTAACCAGAGGGACTCTGTGAACCAAGACTCAAACCACCCTTTTGGGGCCTCTCTCTCTTGTTGATGCTCTACAAGGCGTCTTCTTAATTTAATCATAGATTCTTTTAAAACTCCAGTATGGTCGGCATAATAACAACATTCTTCACTCAATGCAGGACAAAGGCCCCTTCTCTGAATAAGAGGAGGTCGAACCCTCGCCTGTTCTGTAAAACAACTTCAGAGAAAGAGGTTAAAGATTCCTGTAAAGCTGTGATGGAGGTTTTTAATATCTTTAAGTTTTGGTCTATTGCTACTTCTAATTGGGTCATTTGTTGTGTCCCATGGACTAGGGCAGTGGTTCCTGTGCCCACCGCTGCAGCAACTCCTATTCCTAATAGTATGGAGAAAGTGAGGGATACGGGTTCCTGGTGGAACCAGGTTGTATGCCCCCCTATTGGAACTTTAAATGATCCTGCGTCATGATAGAGGACTCTGGGAAACATCTGCACCATTACATACTTAATCAGAGGAAGAGACCACAAGAGACTGTCTCATGCAACAGCCATATGTTGATCATTTTATGAAAACATAAACAATGTTTAAGTATATAGAATTATACTGTTGTAAGGACGGACAAGGCAAGGCACCTAAGATAGCACAGAAGACAGGGAAACAGTCCTATTTGGTTGTAACCAGATTTAGAGGGCATTGCTTCTGTTGTAATCTTTTAATCCCCTGAACCCCAAGTTTAGGTAGTTTCAGAATTTTGTACCCAACATGTAACGTAAGGGGCTCAGAAATTCACAGTCTGCAGAAGTTCACAAAAAGCAGTTTTTGTTTCTGTTTTTTTTCCTCTGCTCTGGGAAAGTTAACTTTTAAAGGACACCTGGTAGGGGGAGAGCTTTTTTCTTCTTTTTTTTTCTTCCTGCCAGCTGTTACCATGGAGCCCAGTTGGTAACTTCTTTATCTTAGAAATGTAGCCATCTCTGGAAGCCCCAGCTCAACGCCAGAGGCCTTGTTCACATATTTTGTGAAAAAATAGTAAGGGGGTGTCTAGCTTAGGAGTGCTGATTTTTCCAGCCAGTGGCCAAGTAGAACAAAGCAACACAAAAAGAGGAAGTTTATCTACACTGAACTCTTGTATAGGGCCTCTGTTGCTGAAAGTCCTAAAGTCAGCCATGATCAAGGCTTCTGGAGAAGGCCATTTAAGATTTTTCTGTGGGATTGGAACAGAGGGAAAGACAAGGAAGGTGGGGGGTGAGAGCAGCTCCGTGGTTCTGAGAATGAGGAAAAAGAGATATAAAAGAATAATGGGAAAGGGGTTTGGGATTTTCCTGGCAATAAAACTTGAGCAGTAGAAGAGGTAGAGCAGAGGGGAGGATGGGAGTGAGTATCCCAAAAAGCCTTTGAGGGACTTTAAATTCTTTGTAACCTGTTTTCAGTGATGACAAAGCAACTTTAAAGGCCATTTTCATTACATCTTGGATAGGCGTCTTAGGGCACTCCTCAGCTGGTTTGAGCTTTGTGTTAGCTGGTAAGAGGACCTGGTGGGACCCGGTGCGTGCACTGACAGGAGAAGAGAGGAGTGAGTGGGTGGAAGGGTACCTCAGTACCTGCTACCTCAGCAAGGAGGCAATGGTATGAGATCCAGCGGAGGTTTTTGTTTTTGATCTAGTAATTGGAGGGGAGAAATCAGGTTGCTCATGTGAGAGTGACTGCAGAGAGTCTGGAGCAGAAGGCGGGGGGTGAGGATGTATTGGAGAAGCATAGTTCAGGATGTGAGCAAAGGAGGGAAAAGGCATAAATATAGGGGAATTTCCTTGGAAGGAAATTCCCAATTGATGGATCTTTTTGAACACTTGCCGAAGTTGAAAAAGTCACACAGAATTTGAGGATCTGGAGACCCCTCTGGGGGCCATCAGTTTTGGTTGTCTAATTGGTAATATGGCCAATGCTGTGTACTGAATTTGATGAGGAGTTTGGGTTCCACCAGGCAGCCCCTGTATGCTCACATACCCATTATTTTCAGAAGAAGTCCACTTTTCCCCCACACAGCCATGGCTGTTTGTGGCTTTGATAGTCTGCCAGGCAAACATAGTATTCTAGGCTAGCCAACCTGCATCTGGCTCGCGTGTCCCTAGATCCATAATGTTTGTTTCCATTATCTGTGGTACAGTAGGGATTTAATGGAATTTTAGTTGGATCCTCTTCATCAGAGATATCCCAATATGAAAGACGTATAGCCAGCTGACAAATTCTGGGTGGAGAGATGGCCACCAGGTCCCTAAGGGGGCTGTATGCGAGATAGACCATACTTCTTGTCTAGTAAGATTTGTGCTCAGCCATCGCTGATGAATGGGCTGATGAGGGTATGGACTACTGGTGGACAAGGGGAGAGTCTATAGCCTTATCCACATGGCGAATATGCAATTTGAAAGGGTTTCCAGTCTTTTCCAGTTTTTCAGCCAGAGTCTGGACAGGGCACAAGCTTGAGATAAGAATTAGGATCCAGGAATTGATTCCTTCTACATTTACCACTGTAGGTTTTATAAGTAGCACTTGGTATGGTCCTGTCCAGCGGGGTTACAGGGATGACACCTGATGTTGTCTTATGTAGAGGATGTCTCTTATTTGATATCGATGTGGAGTCCCCTCTTCACCAGGTTGGTAGGCAGTGGCCAGCTGTTTCAACAGGTATCGCTGAGTTCTTTCAAGAGCTTTA
This sequence comes from Callospermophilus lateralis, assembly GCF_048772815.1. Taxonomy (NCBI): domain Eukaryota; kingdom Metazoa; phylum Chordata; class Mammalia; order Rodentia; family Sciuridae; genus Callospermophilus; species Callospermophilus lateralis. The sequence continues at coordinate 209,725 of NW_027514859.1, read as the reverse complement.
AGTCTGTCAAACAAGGGGTTGTGGAGGGGATCACTAGGTCTTAGAGTTGGGGTTAGGTCCCTTACTGGAGGAGGGGCTCCATAAAGAATTTCATAGGGGGTGAGGTTACACAAAGAAATAGAGGGAGTATTTCTTGCATGAAACAGTGCATAAGGCAGGAGCATAGTCCAATCTTTTATGCCGCTCTCTAAGCTTAATTTCGTTAAGGTCTCTTTAATGGTTCTATTTATTTTTTTTACCTGTCCTGAGCTATGGGGTCTATAAGCACAATGTAACTTCCAATTTATCCCCAGTGTCCTGGCTAACCCCTGACTTACCTGGGCCATGAACGCCGGGCCATTATCAGACCCTATTACCTTAGGCAGGCCGTGTCTTGGAAAAATATCTTTCAGGATCTTCTTGACCACCAATTGTGCCTTTTTTTGTGGGGAAGGCTTCAATCCATCCTGAAAATATATCTACAAAGACTAGGAGATATTTAAGTCCATACCTTGCTGGCTTAATTTCAGTAAAGTCCACTTCCCAGAATTGTACTGGTCTGGTTCCTAATAGGTGCTTTCCTGAGGAAAGCTTGGAAAGATAAGCATTAACCTATTGACAGACCGGACAGACTTTTGTTACCTGTTCAGTTATTTCCTTTTGCTGTGAGTGGGTTAGTGGAAAACTCTGTTCTTGATCCTTCAGGAATGCCTGCAGTTTCTTTGAACCAAGGTGTGTGAATTAATGTACATTTTTAACGTAGTGTAGGGCTTTCTGAAATTGCAGGCTTGGCTCAGTCAAGTTGAGGAATTCAGTGCCAGTGTCGTTAGATGTTATCAAAAGCGTTCTGGTGCTCAGGGGTCCATTGGAATTGGGTATCTCCATTTAACAGCGGGTATAAAGAAGAAGTTAAGGACGCAAACACAGAAATCCATAACCTGCAAAACCCAGTAGTCCCAAGAAACTCTCTGTGTTGTCTGCTGCTAGATGGGGGTGGTATCTGCACAACCGTTTGTTTTCTGGGCTCAGTGAGCCATCGTTTACTGCCCCTAAGGGAATAGCCCAGGAAGATTACTTCTTGCTGGCAAATTTGGGCCTATTTGGCAGAAGCTCTATACCCGAGTTGAGCAAGCTCATATAATAGTGCTTGGGTCCCAGACTCACAGTTTTTTTGGTGTTGGCTGCCAGTAGCAGGTCATCCACGTATTGAAGCTGGGTGACTTTGGGGTGTGTAGTTCTGACGTTGTTGAGATCTCTGTGGAGGGCTTCATCAAAGAGAGTGGGAGAGTTTTTGAACCCCTGTGGGAGTCTAGTCCAAGTTACTTGATCAGACGTTCCAGTTTCTGGGTCTACCCACTAGCAAGCAAACAGCAACTGACTATCTTTATGCAGAGGAAAACAAAAGATAGCATCTTTTAAGTCCAGAACAGTATACCATTTCTGCTAAGGGTTCAGAGTGATAAGCAGATTGTACGAATTAGTTACCGTGGAGTGAATGTCCTGCACTCTGTTATTAATCTCTCTTAGGTCTTGAACGGGGGATAGTCCCCGGTTCCTGGCTTTTTTTACTGGGAGCAGGGGAGTCTTCCAGGCCGATTGACAGGGCCTTAGGACCCTAAGGCCAGATATTTCTGAATATGGGGCCTTATCCCATCTTTAGCTTTTCTGCTCAGAGGATATTGTTTGACATTGATTGGGGAGGCTGAGGTTTTTAACTCCACTGTTCTTGGAGGTTGTTTCACGGCTAGGCCTAACCTAGCCGTTTTTGCCCAGGTATCTGGGTAATCTGTTATCCATTTCTGGGGTAGCTTGCTTGTTTGAGCAGTCTTGGGGGGTGTGAAGAGTGGATGTTCATCTTCTACTGATATTTATAAAGCCAAGACTATAGGAGTTTTTACTGAAGGATTTAGAAATTTCATTTTGGGGCCTTCGGGGTTAAAAGTTGTTTTGGCCTGGAGCTTACTGAGCAGATCTCTGCCCATCAATGGGGCCAGGCATTCTGGGATTACTAGGAAGGAGTGATGGATTTTTCCTTTCCCCATGTCCATGGTCCTCTTAGTTGTCTATGTCTGATATTTACTGTCATTAGCCCTTTGAACTAGAGACATTTTATTTGATAGTGTGCCCAGTGGGGCCTTAAGGGCTGAGTATACTGCTGCTGTATCCACTTCAAAGTTTACCTGGGTCCTCTCCACTTCAAAAGTTACCCTGAGCTCGGGGAAGGGATCTGAGCCCCGACGTTCTTAGTCATCCTTTTGAGTCAGAATGGCTGGCTGTCGTGGCTGACTCTTTTCTAGGGCACTCTTTGGCCCAGTGACCTTTTTCTTTACAGTAGGCACAATGATCTGAGGCCAGGGGTGGCCTCTGGCGTGCGCCCAGGTTTCCGTTCCTGTCTTCCTGTTTGTTAATTTCTGGCCTATTTATTGTTGTGACCAGGACCTTAGTCAATGCCTTAGTCTGTCTTTTGCATCTCTCATCTTCCCTTTGCTCCCTTTCTTTCTCTTTGTTTCTCTCATATAGTATACTTTCTCGGCTTCTCTGACTAAATCTCCCAAAGTCATATCTTGTGATCCCTCTAAGAGTTGTAACTTTCTTTTAATATCCAGGGCAGCTTGCCCAATGAAGGCCATCATGACAGATGCCTTTTGATCCTCTGCCTGAGGATCAATAGGAGTAAATCTCCTATATGCCTCCATAATTCTCTCTAGAAACATAGAGGGATATTTATCAGGCCCTTAAATTATCTCTCTTACCTTGGCCAAATTAGGTGGTTCCCTAGCGGCCGATTGGAAACCCACTATTAGGGCCTGGCAATAAGTGGACAGATGCTCCCTACCTTCAAAGGTGTTGGGGTTTCAGTTGGGTCAATTCAAGGGGAAGCTGGCTTTGATTATGTTGGGAAGTTGTGTTGGTCACACATCTGGTCCGAGAATATATTTTTTAGCTTCCAGGAGGTTTTTCTCTCATTCCTCTGCCATAAAGAGAGTCCCTAGGATTTGTTGGCAGTCATCCCAAGTAGGCAAGTGTGAAAACCCCAGGGAGTTCTTTGAGTTCTTTTAGCCGGGCCAGCTTCCTCCAGGGAAGGAGGGGCTGTGTGTGACGCGGGGGAGTCATCTGGAGGGCACTGGGCCGGCCTAACTTCCTCCAATGGCAGAGAAGCAGAGTCAGCAGGGGAATCACTTAGAGGTTGTTGGGGGTTGGGGACAAGGGCAGGGGATAAGAAGGATTAGGAGAGTCCAGTAGAATCTTGAGACTCAGGGAGAACAGAGGGTGGAGGAGGAGGAGCAGAGGGTTTGAGAGATAGAATCGTGGTGGAAGGAGTAGGAGCGTAGGCAGGGACAAGGAAAGGCTTCACCCATGGAGGAGGAGATTTGCAGAGGTCCTGCCAAGTTAAGATATATGGCTGTTGATCTGGATGGCTATGTGGCCTCAGCTGAAAGACAATATCTCTGATTTTTCAAATTAGTAGGAAGTAGAAACATCCTTCTGGGGGCCATCCAACTCCAAAGGTGTGTCATTCTGAGGCACAGAGTGTCTGCAGGTCCAGCGTTTTAATGAAAAAGAAAGATTCTGGGCCCTTAAGCAGACTTTGGTCGAGTGATCAAGGGTCAGGGAGAGAAGTGTTGAAGTGCTCTGTCCCAAAATGAGAGATACACAAACAGTGAAAGCAACGACATACTACACAGACAAGACAAGACAATAAAGACAGACAATGGACGTCCAATACTGAGACAAGGACTGAGTAGCCCTCAAAACCTGATGGGCTGGCAATACCGAATCCGAAACAAAATATCACAGAGTCGAGGAGACTATTGTTCCTTGATTTCCTGAGTCCTCTGGGGCGTCCCCCAGGGATGTGGCCTGTGGCTCTGTGACACGTCTGTCAGCCACCGTCAGAGAGAGCTCATGCTCAACACCGATAGCGATTTTGCAAAACCCTAACCTGCATCCTGAAACCAGAAAGAGTCACCTTACTTACCCTGAAAGGAGCCCCTTGGGGGTCTTTCGTCCGCCACTGCTGGATCTCGCTGGTGCCTCCAGATGTAAAGATCCGGGGAGCGACAGAGGAAGAGACCACCAAGAGAATGTCTCATGCAACAGTAAAGGGTTTATTGGGAGACCAGCCTTCTGGGGCTCAGAGGTCACTTGAATAGAGCAGAGAGCAATGAAAACAGCTTAAGCAGAGCTTATATACTTTCCTTGGAGAGGGCAGGGAGGGAAGTTTATTGATGGGTCAGGGCAAGGGGGGGGGTTGCGTGCAAACGGGTGAGGGTGTGTATTCTGCAGTTTGGCAGTTGGGGACAGCACATTCTGGAAACAAGATTAGCAAACAGTCCTCAAGTTTCCAACAGTGTTTTGTTAAGCATACAGAAAAACAGGAAGTGACAAGTACCTATTTTATTAACCTTTCACCAATGCCTAAATGGAATGTGAGCATGGTTTACTAAAAACATCCATGTCCACGTTGCCTAATGCTCTCAAATCAATCTTATTTGTGACTACATATTTGTTTCTTCCTAAGATTATATATTGAACCTCAACCCTGTTGAAAATGACTAATCCTATCACTCACTTTGTATTTTGCCTGATTTCCTAATGTCTCTATTGATATCTGCTTTCCTACATATTTTCACGAGTTCATCATTGTGACTGACTCTTCACATGTGCTGACATTTACATTCACTCTCTATCCGAAATCCTATTGCTAAAGAACTTTTGGTCGAAATCCTATACTCACTCTTTTTTTCTAAATCTACTGACTATCTTCCTAATCCTACCAACTATACCTTTTTGACTGGATGATCTCTTCTACAATCAATCATCCAAGGTACAAGATCTTAAGCCATTGTATATTGATTTATCTGAGACATCTATGCAGAATATAATTCAAAGCTAAGTATTCCAATCAACAGCCCAATGCCCTTCTTGGATTCAAATCTTATCTAGATTTCTGTGTTCATACATATATTTCACCAATATATTCTTGTAAATATCGCAAGTTCCCAATACCATTGTTTGTTCCTCAGTATGATTCCTAACCCAAATCGAACCTGTTATTACCCTAAACATACACTGTTCCCTCAAACTAAGTTTACAGATGAGCCGGGACAGAGTTTGTCTTACAATAGTAATGTAGGGGGTCTTCCACCTGCTGAGAACATCAAAGTTCCAGGCAGAAATGATAGCCTGGAGAAGTTGCAGGCAGCTATGAAGGACCTAAGAGATCAAAAGTCATATTCCATGGCAAGCAACCTGGTCAGTATGAAGGGATGTGTCTGAATCAGCCTCTCCTTTCCTATTGTAGAGAAGACTGATCAAACCATGCCTGCGTGGAAAGCTGTTCCCAGGTGCCTATGCTTGATATACCATTCTAACTTGTGAAAGTGTCACAGGAAGTAGGAGCAGCCTCCATCTCATGGGACCCTTGGAAGCAACTGTAAGTACAAAGTGGTGGCCAAGGCAGTGACTTCATTCAGTTCCTGAAGGAAGTGACCTCACCTCACTTCTTTGGTGATGGAAATCTCTGGACTTGTGATCCAGGAAGCCAGGCACCCAGAGCCAGTCCCAGTCCCAGTTCCAGTGGTCTCACTTGTTTGGATTTACCAAGGACAGAGTCAGTCTTCCTTGGTACCTACTGATATGAGGATTGTCAAATGCCAGAAGAGCTCTGAAGAGGGACCTTTCCTGAGAAAGCAGGTATTGGTTCACCACTGGCTCCTGAAAACTTCACAAAGTTGCCCAAGGAGACCACATCTGAGACAGGACAGGGCATTTCAGGGGAACATAGTATGGCCCACCAGTTAGAGGACACTCTGGATAGTCACAGACCTACTTGTGTTAAAGAGGTGCCTTTTTGCATGTGGGTGTGAGTTTGTGGTTTTCTCTCAATTTCTGAGAATAGGTAGGAAAGGCTCTTTGTTTGGATTGGAGTGGACTGTTTCTAATAAGTCGTTTGACAGGGCTAGTGTTTCTATGTCTGTGTATCCCACTGTGTCTGTGGTTGTAGACATTAGACAAGAGAATGCATCAATGCATGTGTCCTGTCTAGTAGAAAACTCTCCAGTATTTATTCTGCCTAATTGATGAATGGACTGTGGTGTGCCTTATGGATGGGCAACACCTACTAACTTCCTAAGTTAATGTTTTCTTCCTGAATTCTGGACACTCTCTAGTATAGGCTCATGGTTTTGTGTCCAAGATATGTACCATCTCCAAGATATGTGACATGTCCATATACTTGAGAGCTGTAGAGAATGGGAACATCTTAGAGAACTCAGATATCAGTGTGACCAGTAAACTCTCAGTGGAGAAACCCTGCTTCGGTTCATTTGCTTACCTATGGTTCTGTTGCCCTGAATTTCAGGAAGGTCTTTGCCTCAGGCCACCCCTTTGTGAAGCCTGAATAAAACAGTTTTCAAATGAAAATAAATGGGCATAACCTGTGGCTCTTTGCTTAATTGCTTTGGAAAGGGATGTGTCTGAATCAGCCTCTTGGCCCTGTATGAGGTTGTGGCTTAGATTCTCAGCACATGATGAATCTAAAGATAGATTCCATGTGTGCAATCAAAAGCAAAATGGCCAAAAATCTGTCATTGTTGATTAGTCTCTTGCCTTCCTCTGTTAGGTCCCTGACCTCTATCAAGTGAGAATAGGGATCATTTGGGTCAAATGAGTTCTTTGAAGCCCTGAAGAGATGCTTGTGTTTTCTTTTGACTCCAAATCACATAAAAAATCTATCGCTGAGAATCAGTAGGCCTCAAATTGGAGAAGCAGAGCAGTATTAACGGCAGGTCTATTGGATCACTCCAGGTTCACATGAAGAGTGTCCATGCCACCTTGACTTTAGGCAAATGAGGGGTAAGGGAGATTTTTTTGGACACTCTTTTGGGATGTGTCCCGCTTTGAAACCTCCAGCCACAGGTTATGATGAGTGTCTATATTTAATAAGATGAGGGCCATGTGGGAGTATTTTGGTTTAAATTGTGGTCATTCGTGTGGCAGTTGGAAGAGATGACTGGATCCACCTGGGCTTGAACTCTGGTGTCATTCCCCTGAAAGACTGAGTTCTGGATCAGACATCAAAGAAGTATTGCCATGAATTGTGTTGGGATTTTCGGAGGCCACACATGAGATTCGCCCTTGGAATCTGGGAACTAGGCCCAGGGTGGCTTTCCACAGAGCACTGGGAATCTCAGCCAAGATATCACATAATTTTATTCTGAAAGACTTTGAAGCCATATTTACTAGTCAAAACACACATGGACCTCAATTGTAGACCTCAGTGGGCCTGGATTCTTGTGACCTTTTGGCTACTCTTTGGGAGGACTTGCCTGTGAGAGTTCTCCAAAACTTTCATTGAAATCAGCTTCCTCACCATTGAATGATTCCTGAATGAATTGAAACCCACAGTGCCTCCAACTTCATCCTTGAAAATTGACTAGATAAATACCATAAAATTTTTGAAATTCCAATGACCAGATGGCACTGGAGAACCTTTGGATGTCCTGTTGCTGATCATGACTGTACCAGACAGTGCATTGATTGACTGGATTTCATGAAAATTGTGGAGAACAGAGATGCCATTAAGTTGGTGCCTTCTTAGTAGTGGGACTAAAGCAGTGGTGAGCAAGTGTGTAATAAAACATCTGTTGTGGGGTCATGTGGATCTGCTATTGGCTTCCAAATCGCTGTGACTGACATGGTGCAGCTAGCAGACCCTTATATGTACAGACATCTTGTTATATGGAGAGGTTTCAGGGCAATGTTCAGAATCAGGTTGCTTTGGTCAAGGGGGCAACCTATGTGGTATACAAGCCCTGTTGGTGCATTATCCTGCAGACCCTGACCCACCACATTTGACAGAACTTCCTCCAGCATGGTGTCCCAGTTGAACGCATTGTATTTCCTGAAGCAAGTACCAAACTCCGAGTGCAGCAGCAAGAAACACTGTGAAAAGTGGAGGATGATGAAATGGCTTCACAGTCCACGTGGGGAGACACTTAGCCCCCAGTGGCCACAGATTACATACAAAGAGAGAATTCAGCACTGCTGCCTCATTTTCATTGTAAAATAAGAATCCATGTCCTCCAGGTCACATAGATGCAGACCCACCTTTGATGCTCTCACTACAAAGAGAATTCAGCACTGCTGCTTCATGTTCATTGGGAAATTATAACCATGTCCTCCAAATCACAGAGATGAAGACTCATCTTTGATGGTCTCACTAGAAAGGAACCTAAAGCTCCTGACAACTACATGTATTTCAAGTCCCCAACCTAAAGGCAGTTTCTCCAGATGTCTTTAGGCAGGCAAATCTCCATGTTTGTGGAGTTTTTACACTGTCCCTTATTTTTGGAAACTGTTCTATCATCTCCAAGGTTGTGAACTCCTGAGCATTTTCTATTTCAGATATGTATTTAAAGATTTTCTAACTCTTCTCCTCTAATTGTGTCTTACTTGGGGCGAAGGTAATGTCAAGGCATTGTTCTGGATGACGGTAGAAAAATTTTTTGTGAAGCACATATTTGATAAACATTGGATTCTTCTTCTTATTTTCCATTTGAAATACTGAATCCCTGACACTAACTCATACCCTACTATAATATGACTACTAATCCTAATATGATGGAGAAAAATACCCAAGCAGAATGAATATGCAAGCATTTCAGAGAAGGCATGGTGTATAGTAGGACTTCCCTCTTGCACGATAAAGGGTAGGTTTTATAAATCTAGTCAATTTTTAATTGAAATAGTCCTCCATGTGTTTTTAAAGTTAACAAATATGTGAATTCCTGTCTCCCATTCTCTGTAGCCTACTCAGCACATGTGTTTTTATATGCACATATAGAATTCTACCTGGTATCACACGTACATTTTTATGAGTTGGCTGACTTGGCAGAAACAAATTGTGAGAAGAGATCTCTCCTCCTAAACGCTGTTGGAACTGAAAATTCAAACAATGGGTGAGCTTCCTAGTAGAACAATGTTATACATAAATCCATGTTTAGTAAAATAAATAATTTTGCATCTGTGGATGATTTATATTACATGATGAATTACGATTGGCATATAGATATTGATACTTTTTAATGTATTTTTTGTGGTTTTTTAATATATATAAATATATATATATAAATACATATATAAATATATATATATACAAATATATATATATATATATATATATATATATATATATATATATATATATATATATATTCACACTCTTCACATTTTATAAAATATGAAATGTATGTGTCTTATATAACTCCGTAAATTCATTTATGTTCATGTATGTGGATTTATAATCAACTTTTCACAAGATTATTCTCAGAAATACTCATCCACCTGAAATACATATTTGTTTCCCAGTTCTGAAAAGTAACTTCAATAAATGGTGCTTACAAATCCTAATATTTCTAGATTAAATGACCCAGTTTAACATCAATGCAAGTAGATTCCTATAGGACATGATTTCTATTTTGACGTTTATTATAATTCAACACTGGTACATTACTATTTCTTCAGTTTTTGCACATCATAAGATATATATTTCATCCACAAGTTCACAAATTTATAGGAATTTGTTTCACTTTCAGTCACTTCCTGCTTCATAACACATGTATTCCTCCATGTTACTTGACTGGTCTTTCATGAGACTTCTTTCCAAACACATCATTTTCGATTTCCATAATCAATTTCGAAGCTAAACTCACACACTCTTCAAGATAAACCATAACATTAATATTACCATTAGATGTATAGCTGGTTGGAATAAATGTATGTATATCAATAAAAGATTTTCTGTATATTTTCACATTTCCGTTCAATGCATTATTTAATGTTGGAACCAGTTATGTTATTTATTCACAGTATGGTCTATTAATGCATTATCTCTATATTCAAAGACACAGTGTACACCTCTTTGTCCCCCCAATACTAATTTATACCTCTTCAAAATATTGCTCCCAGAAATGGTGGAAGAATTACTCATATCACCTTATCTATATATATATTTATATATATTTTTTATCACAGTAATATTCTGGACACAAAAAGCAAAGGTCACAATCATGATTGTATCAAACCCTAAATGAAAAGTGAGCATGGATTACAAAAACAACAATGTCCAGGTTGCCAAATGCTCTCAGATGTAAATCCTATTGGTGACTACATATTTGTTTCTTCCTAAGATTATATATTATAGTTCGAGCCTGTTGAAAATGTCTAATCCTATCACTCACTTTATACTTTGCCTGATTTCCTAATATCTCAATTGATATCTGTTTTCCTACATATTTTCCCCAGTTCATCATTGTGTCTGACACTTCACATTTGGTGACATATACATTCACTGTCTACCCTAGACCCTATTGCTAAAGAAATTTTGGTCCAAATCCTATACTCACTCTTATTTCTAAACCTACTGACTATCTTCCTAATCCTACTGACTATTGCATTTTGACTCGATGTTCAATTCGACAATCAATAGTCCAATGTATAAGGTCCTAAGCCATTGTATTTCAATTTATCTGAGACATATATACAGAAAATTATTAAAACCTAAGTATCCCACTCAAGGGCCCAATGCCCTTCTCGTTTCAAATCTTACCTAGGTTTCTGTTTTTATACTTATATTTCAGCTATATATTCTTGTAAATATCACAGGTTCCCAATACCATTATTCATCCTGCAGAGACATTCTTAACCCAAATAAAACATGTTATTAACCCTAAACATACACTGTTCCCTCAACCTAACTTTACAAAAGAGGAGAGACAGAGTTGGTCTTACAATACTGGAATGTAGGGGATCTTCCACATGCTGAGAACATCAAAGGTCCATGCAGAAATGACCCCTGGATAAGATATAGGCAGCTATGAAGGACATGAGAAAGCAAAAGTTAAATTCTATGCAAACAACCTGGTCATGATGAAGGGATGTGTCTGAATCAACCTCTAAATATAGAGAAGATGGACCAAACAAGGCCTGTGTGAAGAGCTGTTCACAGGTGCCTATGGTTGATATACCATTCTAACTTGTGAAAGTGTCACAGAAAGTAGGGGCAGCCTGCATCTCATGGGACCCTTAGAAGTAACTGTTAGGACAAAGAGGTTGCCAAGGCAGTGACCTCATTCAGTTTCGGAAGGAAGTGACCTCACCTCACCTCCTTGTCGATGGAACTCTCTGAACTTGTGATCCAGGAAGAGACACACCCAGAGGCACTCGCAGTCCCAGTTCCAGTGGTCTCACTTGTTTCAATTTACCAAGGACAGAGTCAGTCTTTCTTAGTTCCTACTGATGTGAGGATGGCCAAATGCCAGGAAAGCTCTGAAGAGGGGACTTTCCTGAGAAAGCAGGTAGTGGCTCACCCATGGCTCCTGACTACTTCACAGAGTTGGCCAAGGAGACCAGATTTGAGACAGGAGAGGCCATTTTGGGGGAATATAATATGGCCCATCAGTCTGAGGACACTCCGGATAGTCACAGACCTACTTGGGCAAAAGAGGTGCCTTTGTGGGTGTGGATGTGTGTTTCTGGTTTTGTCTCATGTCCTGAGAATAGGTAGGAAAGGCTGTTTGTTTGGATTGGCGTTGACTGTTTCTAGTAAGTCGTTTGACAAGTCAAGTGCTTCTATATCTGTGCATCCCACTCTGTCCGTGATTGTAGACATTAGTAAAGAGAATGCATCAGTGGATGTGTCCTGTCTAGTAGAAAGCTTCCAGGCATTCATCCTGCCAAATTTATGAATGGACTGTGGCTTGCCTTATGGAAGGGTAACACCTGCTATCTTCCAAAGTTTCTGTTTTCTTCCTGAATTCTGGCCACTCTCCAGAATAGCCTCATGGTTTTGTGTCCAAGATATGTACCACCTACAAGTTCTGTGATATGGCCATGTTCTTGATAACTGACGGCAATGGCGAGCATCTCAGAAAACTCAGATATCAGTGTCACCAGGAAAGTCTCAGTGGAGAAACCCTGCTTTGTGCCTTTTGTTTACCTCTTGTTTGTTGCCCTGAATTTCAGGAAGGTCTTTCCCTCAGGCCACTCCTTTGTGAAGCCTGAAGAAAACAGTTTCAAATGGAAATGAATGGGATTCACCTGTGGCTCTTTGCTTAATTGCTTCGGAAATGGATGTGTCTGAATCAGACTCTTGGCCCTGTGTGAGGCTGTGGTTAGATTCTCAGCACCTGATGGATCCTATGTTTTCATCCAAACCCAAAATGGCCAAAAGAGCAGTCATTGTGGATGAAGTCTCTCGCCTTCCTCTGTAAGGTACCTGAACTTCATCAAGTGAGAATAGGGATCCTTTGGGTCAAATGAGTTCTTCAAAGCCCTGAAGAGGGAAGCCCATAGGTGCTTGGGTTTTCTCATGTTTCTAATTCACATAAAGAATCTAAACCCCACAGTCAGTATTCCTCAAATTGGAGAAACAGAGCAGTATTAACGGAAGGCCTACTCGATTACTCCTGGTTCACAGGAAGGTGTTCAGGCCACCCCGACTTTAGGCAAATGAGGGGAAAGGGAGCTTATTTTGGACACTGTCTTGGGCTGCGCCCCTCATGGAAACCTCTAGTCAGAGGTTATAATGAGTGTCTATATGGAAGAAGATGAGGGCCATGCGGAAGTGTTTTGGTTTTAATTGTGGTTATTAGTTTGACGGTTGGAAATGATGACTGGCTCCACCTGGGCTTGAACTCTGCTGTAATTCTCCTTACAGACTGAGTTCTGGAACTGACCTCAGAGAAGTATTGCCATGAGTTGTGTTGGGATTTTAGGAGGCCATGCATGAGAGTCACCCTTGGAATTGAGATGTGTGCCCAGGAAGGCTTTCCACAAGGCACGGGGAATCTCAGCAAGGATATCACATGATTTTATTCTGACAAACTTGGCAGCCATAGTTGAGAGTCAAAACACACATGGACCTCACATTGTAGACCTCAATGGGCCTGGCTTCATGTGACCATTTGGCCACTCTTTGAGAAGACTTGCCTGTGTGTGTTCTCCTGTGCTTTCATTAAAATGAGCTTCCTCAACATTTAATGGTTCCTGAATAAATTGAAAATCATAGTGCCTCCAAATTCATCCACGAACAATGGCTAGATAAATACCATGGAATTTTTGAAATTTTCATGTCCAGGTGTCACTGGAGAACCTTTTGATGTCCATTTGCTGATCATGAGTATACCAGACAATTCGTTGATTGACTGGGTTTCATGAAAAATGTTGTAGAACAGAGATGCCAGTAAGTTGGAGCCTGCTTAGTAGCGGGTCTAGAGCAGTGGTGGGCAGGTGTGTGATAAAAAATCTGTGTTGGGGCCATGTGGATCTGCCATTGGCTTCCAAATGGCTTGTGACTGACATGGTGCAGCTAGCAGACCCTTATATGTTAAGGCATCTTGTTATATGGAGAGGGTCAGGGCAATGTTCAGAATCAGGTTGCTATGGGCCTGGGGGCAAGCTATGTGAGATAGAAGCCTGATTGGTGCATTCTACTGCAGACCCTGACCCACCGCATGTGACAGAACTCCCTCCAGCATTATGTCCCAGTTGAACTCCTTGTATTTCGTGAAGCAAATACCCAACTCCCAGTGAAGCAGCAAGACACACCAGGAAAACTAGAGGATGACCAAATGGCTTCACAGTCTACACGGAGAGACACTTAGACCGCAGTTGCCACAGTTTACCTACAAAGTGAGAATTCAGCACTGCTGCCTCATGTTCATTGAAAAATAAGATACCATGTCCTCCAGGTCACATAGATGCAGACCCAATTTTGGTGCTCTCACTACATAGGAAGCTAAAGCTCCTGACAACAACATATATTTCAAGTGCCCAAACTCAGAGGCAGTTTCTCAAGATGTCTTTAGGCCTGCAGAGCTCCATGTTTGTGGAGGGTTTACCCTGTCCCTTACTTTTGGAAACTCCTCTACCACCTCCAAGGTTGTGAACTCCTGAGCATATTCCGTTCAAGATATGTATTCCCAGATTTTCTAACTCTTCTCCTCTAATTGTGCATTACTTCAGGCGAGGGTAATATCAAGGAATTGTTCTGGATGAGAGTGGGAAGATTTTTGTGTAGCACATATTTGAAAACACATTGGGTTTATTTTCCTATTTTCCATTTGGAATAATGAATCTCTGACACTAACCCATACCCTACTAGACTCTGACTACTAATCCTAATATGATGGAGAATAGTAACTCAAACAGAATAGAAATACAAGCAGTTCAGAGGAGGCATGGTGTATATTTGGACTTCCCTTTTTCATTATATAGGATAGGAGTTATAAATAAGTAAATGTTTATTGAAATAGTTCACCATGTGTTTTTAAAGTTAAGAAATATGTCAATTCCTGTCTCTCTTTAGCCTTTTTCAGCTCATGTATTATTATATGCACATATAGAATCCTACCTGGTATCACACATACCTTCTTCTGAGGTGGGTGACTTGGCACATACAAATTGTGAGAAGAGATCACTCCTCCTAAACGCTGTTGGAACTGAAAATTCAACCTAAGTGTGAGCTTCCAAGTTGAACAACATTATACATAAATCCATTTTTAGTAAAATGTATATTTTTGGATATGTGGAAGATATATATTTCATGATGAATTTCGATTGGCATATATACTGCTTCTTTTTAATGTCTGTGTGTGTGTGTGTGTTTGTGTGTGTGTGTATATATATATATATATATATATATATATATATATATATATCCAGATTTTTCAAAATATAAAATATATGTGTCTTATTATACACTCCCTAAAATCATTCATATTCATGTATGTGGATTTATAATCAACTTTTCACAAGATTATTCTCCGAAATATTCATACACCTGAAATTCATATTTGTTTTCTAAAACTGAAAACTGACTTCAGTAAATGGTGCATACAAATCATAATATTTCGTCATTGCAAGATAGCCACGAATAGAGTGCATCACACCAAGTGTACTGCACCACTGCACAGGTGAATAACGAGTTAGAGTGACAAAAAAACTATCTTGTTTGGAAATTACAGCAAAATGGGGGTGCACCAAAACCTAGAAGAAGGATTTCTAGCACCATGGTCCGGTAATTGAGTCTCAAACACGAGCCAAATATGCGACCCGAGATCCCATTTGACTGATCCGCGCGGCCCACCCAGTGGCTAAAGACGGTGCGGCACCACCGAGATGGGTCCAATAAGCAGGGAGAAACGTTGATGAGGATTCTGTGGAATCCTGCCGGTAGAGCCCCCACTGAGCCCTGAGCTGAGTTCAGGATTTCAGACAGGGAAGGAAGCGGTACAGTTCTATCTCCCACAATGGAAACTCTTCCAAGGAAACCAATGGCCATCATCTTGGAGAGCTGAAGTAACCACAGCCACTCTCCTACGGATTACAACAATAAAACAGGAGTGTGTTATTCAGCTCATCTTCCATATATCGGGGAATTCGCATAAAATCTCTCCTAGGATTTCCGGGGGAGAGATTATCAGAGCGAGCCTGCATAAAGATGGGAGAAAACAAGAGGCAACTGACCTTCAACTCCCCCTCTCATCAACTGTGAAAATAAAACCTGTCTAACCAGTGCTGGGGGAGGGGCAAGTGGAAAAAATCAAAACAATTGAGTGTCTGGCTTCCCAATAGACACCCTCCACAACCAACAAACGGCAGGCCCAGAGTACAGTTTGAACTGCCGAGAGCCATCACTCAGGGGAAATCTGGTCTTGCAGGAAAAACCAGGACTAGCAGGAGAAACCAGAGGACTAGAGGCCAGGCCCTTGTGACTGGGCAGCGGGAGACTGCAGGCCCACAGGCGACAGTCCACCCGCTGCCCGCGTGACTAGGCGGCTTGGGAACGCCCTGCCACCTGCGACTGACCGCACCACTGGGTGGCTAGAGATCGCCCGCCCGCCAGTGACAGCCCACCTGCTGCACAAGTGACTGGGCAGCTGGAGACCGCCTGCCCGCCAGTGACCCGGAGCTGAAACCAACAAGTGACAGTACAGTCCCACCCCCCTATACGGACACCTCAGCAAGGAGCCTTGGGCCTGCCAAAACAGAGAGGTGACGTCACTGGAGCTCGGCCTTCGGAATTTCTTCCAAGCAGAATCCACTTTAGCATGCATAGTCTACCAACACAAAGGAGAGACAACAGAGACATACAAGACCAAAACAAATCTCTAGAATAAAGCAGAAACACAGCAATCAAATAGAGCTGGAAAGTAACGTGAACATCATGAAAAAACAATGGAATAAAAGGAGTACAAACAATGCAGGACAACTTAATTCTACAGGAGGACCTAGAAGCACCAGAAACAGGGATAGGGAAAGAAATCAAGGTATACTTAACTCAGATGGAAAGAAATATTAGAGAAGACATGAGGCAGCAAGTCCAAGGAATAAAAGTATATTTTGAAAATGAATTAAACAAACAAATTCAAATGGCAAAAAATGAGCTTTACCAAAAAATAGAGATCTTAAAAAAAATTCAAACACTAATTCTAGAAATGCAGGAAACTATAAACCAAATTAAAAACTCAAACAAGAATATTACAAATAGAGTAGATCAAGTAGAAGTCAGAAAATCAGAAAATGAAGACAAAGTTTATCAACTTGAAAAGAATATAGTCAACACAGAAAAGATGCTTAAATCTATTCAAGAGATAAGGGATGTCAAAAAAAAAAACTTGAGAGTCATCAGGATAGAAGAAGGCATAGAGATTCAAACCAAAGGAATGGACAACATATTAAATGAAATAATTCTAGAAAACATCCCAGAGATGAAAGATGGATTGGATTGCCAAATCCTGGAAGCCTACAGGACCCCAAACATTCAAAAACATAATAGACCAAATCCAAGACATATAATTATGAAGATAGCCAACATACAGAACAAGGAGACAATATTAAACACTTATAAGAGAAAGGAGGCAGATTACATTCAGGGGTAAACCAATTAGTTTAACGACTGATTTTTCATCACAGACTTTGAAAGAGAGAAGATCCTAGAACAATGTATTTCAAATGCTGAAAAATAATGGATTCCAACCAAGAACACTGTACCCAGCAAAATTAAGCTTCAGATTTGAAAATGAAATTAAAGTCTTTCATGATAAACAAAAGCTAAAAGAATATGCAGCCAGAAAACCAGCACTGCAAAGCATTTTGAGCAAAATACTACAAGAAGAAGAATTGAAAAATAGTGCCCAAAACTAACAGCAGGAGGTATTTCAGTAAAGGGGGAGGAAAATAACCAAAAAAGTAAAAACTAGCCAAACTAAAATATAATAAATAAATAAACATGACTGGAAGTACAAATCATATTTCAATTGTAACCTTAAATGTTAATGGCCAAAACTCAACAATCAAGAGACATGGGCTAGTAACGTGGAAAAAAAAATCCAACAATATGTTGTCTTCAGGAGACCCATATGATAGGAAAAGACATACACAGGCTGAAGGTAAAAGTTTGGGAAAAATCATACCACTCACATGGCCCTCAGAAGCAAGAAGGAGTGGCCATACTCATATGGAATAAAACCAACTTCAAACCTAAGTAAACCAAAGGGATAAAGAAGAACACTATATTCTTTTAGAAGGAACCATCCACCAACAAGACTAACAATTATGAATTTGTATGCACCAAGCAATGGAATTGCAACGTTCATAAAACAAACTCCCCTCAAGTTCAAGAGTCACATAGACTACAACACAATAATTATGGGTGAATTCAACACACCACTCTTGGCATTGGACAGATCCTCTAGAGAGAAACTCAATAAAGAAACTATAGAACTCAACAGCACAATCGATAACCTAGACTTAACAGACATATATAGAATATATCAACCATCATCAAGTGGATACACGTTCTTCTCAGTAGCAGCACATTGATCCTACTCAAAGATAGACCATATATTATGCCATAGGGCAATTCTTAGTAAATATAAAGGCATGGAAATAATACCATGCACCATATCTGATCATAATGGAATGAAACGGGAAATCAATGATAAAAGAAGGAAGGAAAAATCCTGCATCACATGGAAAATGAACAACATGCTACTGAATGATCAATGGGTAACAGAAGACATAAAGGAGGAGATAAAAAAATTCTTAGAGACAAATGACAATACAGACACAATGTACCGGAATCTATGGGACACAGTGAAAGCAGTTTTAAGAGGGAAATTCATTTATTGGAGTTCTTTCCTCAAAAAAAGAAAAACCAGCAAATAAATGAACTCATGCTACACCTCAAAAACCTAGAAAAGGAAGAGCAAAACAACAGCAAATGTAGTTGAAGACAAGAAATAATCAAATTTAGAGAAGAAATCAACAAAATTGAAACAAAGAAAAACATTGAAAAAATTGATAAAACTAAAAGTTGGTTTTTTGAAAAAATAAATAAGATCGACAGGCCCTTAGCCATACTAATGAACAGAAGAAGAGAGAGAACTCAAATTACTAAAATACGGGATGAAAAAGGCAATATCACAACAGACACTACAGAAATAAAGAAGATAGTTAGAAAGTATTGTGAAACACTATATTCCAATAAAATTGAAGATAGTGAAGGTATTGATAAATTTCTTAAGTCATACGATCTGCCCAGATTGAGTCAGGAAGACACACACAATTTAAACAGACCAATAACAAAGGAAGAAATAGAAGAACCATCAAAGGACTGCCAACCAAAAAAAACCCTGGACTCGATGGGTATACAGCGGAGTTCTACAAAACCTTCAAAGAAGAACTAATACCAATATTATTCAAGCTATTTCAAGAAAAACAAAAAGAAAGAGCTCTTCCAAATTCATTCTATGAGGCCAACATCACCCTGATCCCGAAACCAGACAAAGACACTTTAAAGAAAGAAAACTACAGAACAATATCTCTAATGAACTTGGATGCAAAAATTCTCAATAAAATCCTGGCGAATCGAATACAGAAGCATATCAAAAAAATTGTGCTTCATGATCAAGTAGGATTCATCCCTGCGATGCAAGGCTGGTTCAATATATGGAAATCAATAAATGTAATCCACCTCATCAATAGACTTAAAGACAAGAACCATATGATCATCTCCATTGATGCAGAAAAAGCATTCGACAAACTACAGCATCCCTTTATGTTCAAAACACTATAAAAACTAGGGATAAAAGGAACTTACCTCAACATGGTAAAAGCTATATATGGTAAAAATGAGGCTAGCATCATCCTAAATAGAGAAAAGCTGAAGAAATTCCCTCTAAAATCTGGAACAAGACAGGGATGCCCTCTATCACCACTTCTATTCAATTAAGTTCTAGAAATACTAGCCAGAGCAATTAGACAGACAAAAGAAAATAAAGGCATAAAAATAGGAAAGGAAGAATTTAAATTATCGCTATTTGTAGATGACATGATAATATATTTAACAGACCCAAAAGGGTCTACAAAGAAACGGCTTGAGTAAATAAATGAATTCATCAAAGTGGCAGGATATAAAATCAACACACATAAATCAAAGGCATTTTTGTATATCAGCAACAAAACTTCTGAAATGGAAATGAGGAAAACCACTCCATTCACAATATCCTCAAATAAAATAAAATACTTGGGAATCAACCTAACAAAAGAGGTGAAAGATTTATATAATGAAAACTACAGAACTCTAAAGAGAGAGATAAAAGAAGATCTTAGAAGATGGAAAAATGAACCCTGTACATGGATAGGCAGAAATAACATTATCAAAATGGCAATATTACCCAAAGTTCTCTACAGGTTTAAAGTGATGCCAATCAAAATCCCAACAGCATTTCTTGTAGAAAAAGATAAAGCAATCATGAAATTCTTATGGAAAAACAAAAGACCCAGAATAGCGAAAGCAACTCTAAGCAGTAAGTGTGAATCTGGAGTTATAGCGATATCAGAGTTCAAACTGTACTACAAAGCAATAGTACCAAACACAGTGTGGTACTGGTACCAAAACAGGAAGGTGGACCAATGGTACAGAATAGAGGACACAGAAACCAATCCACAAAATTACAACTTTCTTATATTTGATAAAGGGGCTAAAAGCATGCAATGGAGAAAGAATAGCATCTTCAACAAATGGTGCTGGGAAAATTGGAAATCCATATGCAAATAAATGAAACTGAATTTCTTTCTCTTGCCATGCACAAAGGTTAACTCAAAATGGATAAAGAAGCTAGATATAAAATCAGAGACACTGCGTCTGATAGAAAAAAAGTTGGTTACGATCTTCATACTGTGGGGTCGGGCTCCAAATTCCATAATAAGACTCCCATAGCCCAAGAGTTAATAACAAGAATAAACAAATTGGACTTACTTAAACTATAAAGTTTTTTCTCAGCAAGAGAAACAATAAGAGAGGTAAATAGAGAGCCTACATCCTGGGAACAAATTTTTACCCCTCACACTTCAGATAGAGCCCTAATATCCAGAATATACAAAGAACTCAAAAAATTAAACAATAAGATAACAAATAATGTAATCAACAAATGGGACAAGGAACTGAACAGACACTTCACAGAGGAAGACATACAATCCATCAACAAGTACATGAAAAAATGCTCACCATCTCTAGCAGTCAGAGAAATGCAAATCAAAACCACCCAAAGATACCATCTCACTCCAGTAAGATTTGCAGCTATTATGAAGTCACAGAACAACAAGTGTTGACGAGGATGTGGGGAAAAGGGTACACTTGTACACTGCTGGTGGGACTGCAAATTGGTGAAGCAAACTTTGAAAGCAGAATGGAGATTCCTGGGAAAACTGGGAATGGATCCACCCTTTGAACCAGCTTTTGCCCTTCTCAGACTATTCCCTGAGGATCTTAAAAGAGCGTACTATAGGGATACTGCCACATCAATGATCATAGTGGCACAATTCAAAATAGGTAGACTGTGGAAACAAACTAGATGCCCTTCAATATATGAATGGATAAAAAAAAATGTGGCATCTATACACAATGGAGTATTATGCAGCACTAAAAATGACAAAATCATAGAATTTGTAGGGAAATGGATGGCATTAGAGCAGATTATGCTAAGAGAAGGTAGCCACTCTTTAAAAAACAAAAGTCAAATGTCTTCTTTGATATAAAGAGAGCAACTAAGAATAGAACAGGGAGAAAGAACTTGAGGAAAAGGTTAACATTAATCAAAGACGAGAGAGGAAAGCAAAAGGGAGAGAGAATGGAAACCATATGGAAATGGTAGGAGACCCTCAATGTTACACAAAATTACATATAAGAGGTAGTGAGGGGAAAGCGGGGTGGAATAGGGAGAGAAGTGAAAAACAGCAGATGAGGTAGAGAGGGAAGATGGGAGGGGAGGGGAGGGAATATAGTAGGGGATAGGAAATGTAGCACAATACAACAGTCACTTATATGACATTTTGTAAAAATATGAATGTGTAACCATTGTGATTCTGCAACTCGTAATTGGGGAAAATTGGGAGTTCATAACCCAATTGAGTCAAATGTATGAAAGATGATATACCATGAGCTTTGTAATGTTTTGAACAACCAATAAAAAATAAATAAATAATGGTTTAAAATTGAGTGGGAAGATATTAGCTAAAAAAGTGTTGAGATGCATTCATTTTGCTAAGCAGAAACTTTGTTTTGTTTAGTTGTATCTATCACAAATTCATTGTACCAGAAAACTGGTTTTAAAAATGCACATAATTGAGATTAAAGGTTAATCCACCTACCCTCCTGAAAAACTCATAGTATTTCCTATATTTTTCATATTTCATTTTTTAGTGAATATTTTGTCATGGACCAGTTCTAGTCTTAGGCTATTCTTCCAGAATACTAACTCAACTGACAAGTTGGTACAATGTGTTGGATTGTTCTTTTCATCTTTTATTTAATAGTTTCTAACTGATAATGTGTATTTTTTCTTATCTTTATTTGGACATACATACCCAACTGTATCTTTGCATTTTATGTTTTACTGGGAAAGAGACTCATCAAAAGCTCTGTATTATATGTATCAGTAATCAAACATTTAGAGATCGCAATTATTCTTAATTGTGCCTGAAAATATCTTTGTACCATTTTTCTTATAAAGATTTAGAATTATTAATACTGCCCCTACTGTAATAAGTAACTACTTACAAAAAGGATTAAACAATTGACTTTATATCAATTATGAATATGAAAATTACTAAAATAAGTATTTTTTAATTAACACACAATTGATAGAAATTGAAATCACAAGAAGGCCATTTGAAATGTCAGTGCATATGGTCCTTAAATAACAGGTTGTTCAAAAAAAAATTTCTCTAATTCATAAGAGTTAATATGCCATATTACAACTTAATGTGATATAAAACCTTAAATTATCAGTATTGATAAATAAGAATGATACCTGTTAACTTAAACATGTTTATTTGATTTTCACTGTAAGATGTTAATTCTGGAAGACTTGAAAATTAAGAAAGACTTGGTATATATTATTTCTAACAGGCTAATCAAAGTAATTTTAAATATATATGTATATATATATATATATATATATATGTAATATATGTGAATGAATATAGATGCATATGTATAATAAATGTATTGTAATATATCTATCAGGTGATTATAATTTTTAAATTTTCTCAAGAAAAAAGAATGACTATAAAATCAGTTTTAAATGTAAATTTCATAGCATACTAGTGTTTGTAATGACATGAGAGAAAAATACATAAGGAGGGAAAGTGAAAAAGAATAGAGAGAAGGGGGAAAACGATTAAGAAAGTGAGTAATGAAGAGGGTGAGGAGTGTTTGATGATAAGATAAAGTGGAGGAGCTGGGTTTCTGGCTCAGTGTTAACATGCTTGTCTAGCATGTGTGAGGCACTGGGTTATATTCTCATCACCACATACAAATAAATAAAATGAAGGTCTATGAACAACTGAAAAAATAAAAAATGAAAAAGGAGAAATATTACCAAAATTCCAAGTTTTTATGAATGTTAAATAAAAAACAATTATGTT
This sequence comes from Callospermophilus lateralis, assembly GCF_048772815.1. Classification (NCBI taxonomy): domain Eukaryota; kingdom Metazoa; phylum Chordata; class Mammalia; order Rodentia; family Sciuridae; genus Callospermophilus; species Callospermophilus lateralis. Next base: position 186,748 of record NW_027514859.1, on the reverse strand, counting down.
ACATAGCCTTATGCAATTTCTAGACTCCCCAAAATAGTCATTAAATGTTAGATTATTAGTGCTATAACTGAAAATCTATTGCTCTTTCCTCTACATTCTGTGGCATGCTAGTGCTAAAATAAAGTGTATTATGACACCAAAAAAAATCAAATATTTCTACAGTAACTGACCCAGTTTAACATCAATGCATGAAGATTCCTATGGGATATAATGTGTATTTTGACGTTCATTTTCATTCAAAACTGGAACATTACTATTTCTCCAGTTTATGCACATGATAGGATGTATATTTCATCCACAATTTAGCAAATTTATACGCATTTGTTTTACTTTCCATCACTTCCTGCTTCAGAACACATGGATTACTCCATGTTTCTTGACTGCTCTTTTTAAGAGACTTCTTTATAAACACATTATTTTCGATTTCCATTATCAATTTTGAAGCAAAACTCACACAACCGTCATGATAAACCATAACCCTAATATTATCATTAGATATAAAACTGTTGGAATGAATGATTGTATTTCAATATAAGATTTCTTGTATACTTTCAGATATCAATTTAATCCATTATGTAAAGTGGAACCAGTAATATTATTTATTCACAGTATGGTCTATTCATGCATTATCTCTATATTGATAGACACAGGGTACACCTCTGTGTACGCCCAATAATAATTTGTATATCTTCAAAATATTGCTCCCAGAAATGGTGGAAGAAATACTCATGTCAACTGATTTATACATACATTTTATCACAGTAGTATTCTGGACACAAAATGCAAAGGTCACACTTAGGATTCTCCCAAAAGCCTAAATGGAAAGTGAACATGGATTACTAAACTCATCCATGTCCAGGTTGCCTAATGCTCTCAAATGTCAATCATATTGGTGACTACATATGTGTTTCTTCTGAAGATTACAATTTCAATCTCAACCCTGTTGAGAATGTCTAAACCTATGACTCATTTTATAATTTGCCTGATTTCTTAATCTCTATTGATATCTGCTTTCCTACTATTTTTCCCAGTTCATCATTGTGACTGGCTTTTCACATGTGCTGACATATATATTCAATCTCAACCCGACACCCAATTGCTAAAGAACTTTTGGTCCAAATCCTATACTCAATCTTCTTCCTAAACCTACGGACTATCTTCCTAATCCTAGCGACAAATCCTTTTTGACTGGATGTTCTCTTCGTTATTCAATCATCCAAGGTGCAAATTCCTGTTCCATTGTATATCGCTTTATCTGAGACATATGTGCAGTACATAAGTCAAAGCTAATTAAACCACTCAAGGGGCAAATGCCCTTCTGGGCTTCAAATCATACCTAGATTTCTTTTTCCATACTTATATTTCACCCACAAGTTAGCAAAATTATTTGCATTTTTGTCACTTTCAATTACTTCCTACTTCAGAACACATGCATTCCTCTATGTTTCTTGACTGGTCTTTTCATGAGACTTCTTTCCAAACACATTATTTTCCATTTCCATTCTCACTTTTGAAGCAGAACTCACACACCTTTCATGATAAAATATAACCCTAATATTACCATTAGATGTATAACTCATTGGAATGAATGATTCTATATAAATATAAGATTTCTTATATATTTTTAAATATAAATTCTATCAATCCATTATTTAAAGTGGAATCAGTTATATTATTTATTCACAGTATTGTCAATTCATGCATTACTTCTATATTCATAGACACAGGGTACACCTCTGTGTACGCCCAATAATAATTTGTATATCTTCAAAATATTGCTCCCAGAAATGGTGGAAGAAATACTCATGTCAACTGATTTATACATACATTTTATCACAGTAGTATTCTGGACACAAAATGCAAAGGTCACACTTAGGATTCTCCCAAAAGCCTAAATGGAAAGTGAACATGGATTACTAAAATCATCCATGTCCAGGTTGCCTAATGCTCTCAAATGTCAATCTTATTGGTGACTACATATTTGTTTCTTCCTAAGATTATATATAGAAACTCAACCCTGTTGATAATGTCTAATCCTATCACTCACTTTGTACTTTGCCTGATTTCCTAATGTCTCTATTGATATCTGCTTTCCTACATATTTTCCGCATTTCATCATTGTGACTCATTCTTCACATGTGCTGACATTTACATTCACTCTCTAACCGAAACCCTATTGCTAAAGAACTTTTGGTCCAAATCCTATACTCACTCTTCTTCCTAAACCTACGGACTATATTCCTAATCCTACCGACTATCCCTTTTTGACTGGATGTTCTATTCTACATTCAATCATCCAAGTAACGGTTGGGCGAGCGTCGGAAGAAGAGACCACCAAGTGTCTATCTCATGTAACAGCAAAGGGTTTATTGGGGGTCCAGCATGCTGGGGCTCGGAGTTCACTTGAAAAGAGTAGAGAGCCCTGAGAACAGCTTAAGCAGATGTTATAAACTTTTCCTTGTGAGTGCAGGGAGGGAAGTTAATTGATGTGTCAGGGCGAGTGTTCAGTTTGCATGCAACCTGGTGGGGGAGTACATTCTGCAGTTTGGCAGTTGTGGACAGCACATTCTGGGAACAAGATTGGCAAAAATTTCTCAAGATTTCAACAGTGTTTTGTTAAGTGTACAGAAAAACAGGAAGTGACAACTACATATTTTATTAACCTTTCATTCGACACTTCTTTTTCTGGCTACTTTTAATCATAAATATGATCATTGGGTGGTGTCACATTCCATGTCTGCTAGTGGGGTATTACCATTAGTTTAACTTGTCCAATTTGAGCCTGGAGAAAATAAATTACATGGTTGAGCAAGCAGGGTTTTATAGTTAGCAATAATGTGAGGATTATTATTGGACCCGCGAGGGTTGATAAATGAGTAGTTAACCAGGGGGACTTTGTGAACCAAGATTCAAACCACCCTTTTTGGGCCTCTCTCTCTCGTTGATGCTCTTCAAGTCGTCATTTTAATTTACTCATAGATTTTTTTACAACTCCAGTATGGTTGGCATAAAAACAACATTCTTCCATCAATGCAAAACAAAGGCCCTCTTCTCTCATGAAGAGAAATTCCAATCCTCGACTGTTCTGTAAAACAACTTCAGAGAGATAGGTTAAAGATTCCTGCAATGCTGTGATGGAGGTTTCTAATATCTTTAAGTTTTGACCTATTGCTGCTTCTATTTGGGTCATTTGATTTGTCCCATGGACCAAGGCAGTGGTTCTTGTGCCCACCCCTGCAGCAACATGTATTCCTAATAGGATGGTGAAAGTGAGGGATATATGTTCAAAGTGGAACCAGGTTTTATGCCCCCCTATTTGATCTTCAAATGAACCTGTGTCATGATAGAGCACTCTGGGAAACATTTGCACAACTACACAATTAATCACATCTTTTGACCACTTCATGAAAACATAAACAATGTTTTAAGTATATAGAATTATACTGTTGTAGGGATGGACAAGGCAAGGCACCTAAGATAGTACCAAAGACAGGAAAACAGTCCTATTTGTTTGCAACCATATTCAGAGGGCATTACTTCTGTTGTAATCAATTAAATCCCCGGAATCCCAAGTTTAGGTAGTTTCAGAATTTTGTACCCAACATATAAGGGAAGGGGCTCAGAAGTTCACAGTCTTAAGAAGTTCACAAGAAGCCGTTTGTCTTCTTTTTTTTTCCTCTGTTCTGGGAAAGTTAACCTTCCAAGGACACCTGGGTGAGGGAGAGCTTTATATTCCCTTTATTTTTCCCCCTGCCAACTGTTACCATGGAGCCCAGTTGGTAACTTCTTTATCTTACAAATGTAGCCATCTATGTGAAGCCTCAGCTCAAGGCCAAGGCCTTGTTCACATATTTTGTGAAAAATTAGTATGGGGGTGTCTAGCTTAGGATTGCAGATTTTTTTAGCCAGTGGCCAAGTAGAATAGGGCAACATGAAAAGTGGAATTTTATCTACTTAGAAATCTTTTATTGGGACTCTTTTGCAGAAATTCCTAAATTCAGCTATGTTGGAGATTTCTGGAGAAGGTCAGTTAAGACTTTTCTGTGGGCCTGGTACAGAGGGGGAAGACGGGGAAGGCATGGCTGTGAGCAGTTCCGTGGATCTGAGAATGAGGTAGGAGAAATGTAAAAGAATAATGGAAAAGGGGTTTTGGATTTTTCTAGGAACAAATCTTGAGCAGTACAACAGGTACAGCAGAGGGTAAGATGGGAGTTAGTATCCCAAAAAGCATTTGAGGGACTTTAAATACTTAGTAACATGTTTTCAGTGATGAAAAAGCAACTTTAAAGGCCATTTACATTGCATCTTGGATAAGGGTGTGAGGGCTCTTCTCAGCTGGTTTGGGCTTTGTGTTAGGTAGTAAGACGACCTGGTGGGACCCAGTGCGGGCAATGACAGGAGAAGAGAGGAGTGAGTTGGTTGAGGTGTACCTCAGTACCTGCTACCTCAAGAAGGGGGCAACGGTCTTAGAACAGGCGGAGGTTTGGGTTTTTGATCTAGTAATTGGAGGGGAGAAATCAGGTTGCATAGGTGAGAGTAAGAGCAGAGAGTCTGGAGCAGAAGGCTGAGGGTGAGGATCTATTGGAGAAGCATAGTTCAGGATGTGAGCAAAGGAGGGAAAAGGCCTCCACATAGGGGAATCTCCTTTTACCCTTTTCAGCACTTGCAGAAGTTAAAAAGGTCACGCAGAATTTGAGGATCCAGAGACCCCTCTGGGGGCCATCAATTTTGGTTATCTAATTGGTAATATGGCCAATGTTGTGTACAGAATTTGATGAGGAGTTTGGGTTCCATCAAGCAGTCCCTGTATGCTCACATCCTCATGACTTACAGAAGAAGCCGGCTTTCCCCCAACACAGCCTTGACTGTTTGTGGCTTTGATAGTCCGCCGGGCAAACATAGTAATCTAGGCTAGCCAACCTGCATCTGGCTCGCGTGTCCCTACATCCATAATATTTGTTTCCATTATCTATGGTAGAGAAGGGATTTAATGGAATTTTAGTGGGATCCACTTCATCAGGGATATCCCAATGGAAAAGACCTATAGCCAGCAGACAAATGTTTCTGTGGAGAGATGGCGACCATGTCCCTAAGTGGGCTGTATGCGAGATAGACCATACTTCTTGTCCAGTAAGATTTGTGATCAGCCATCGCTGCTGAATGGGCTGATGAGGGTTAGGACTACTGGTGGTCAAGGGGAGAGTCTATTGCCTTATCCACATGGCAAATACACAATTTGAAAGCGTTACCAGTCTTTTACAGTTTCCAGCCAGAGTCTGGACAGGGCACAGGCTTGAGATGAGAGGTATGGATCCAGGAAGTGATTCTGTCTACCTTTACTGCTGTAGGTGTTATAAGTAGCACCTGCTATGGTCCCTTCCAGCAGGGTTCCAGGGATGACACCTGATGTCGTCTAATGTAGACAAAGTCTCTTTCTTGATATTGATGTTGATTCCCCTCGTCACCGGGTTGATAGGCAGTGTCCATCTGTCTTCACAGGTATCTATGTGGCTCTGGCTGAAAGACAATATCTCTAACTTTTTAAATTAGTGGGAAGTAGAAAGATCCTTCTAGGGTCCATCCAAATCCAAAGGTGAGCCATTGTGAGGCACAGAGAGTCTGCCAGGTCCAGCATTTTACTGAAAAAGAAAGATTCTGATCCCTTAAGCAAACTTTGTTGCAGTGAACAAGGGTCAGAGACAGAGGCATTGAAGTGCTCTGTCCCATAATGAAAGATACACAAACAGTAAAAGCAACAACACATGACACAGACAAGACAAGACAATAAAGACAGGATATGGAAGTCCAACACTGAGACCAGGACTGAGTAGTTGGCAAAACCCGATGGGTTGGCAATACCGAATCTGAAACAAAATATCACTGAGTCATGGAGACTATTGTTCCTCGATTTTCTGAGTCCTCTATGACGTCCCCCAGGGACTTGGCCTGTGGCTCTGTGACATGACTGTCAGCCACCATCGGAGAGAGCTCACGCTCTTCATCGACATCCATTTTGCCAAGCCCTGACCTGAAACCTGAAACCAGAAAGAGGCACCTTACTTACCCCGAGAGGAGTTCGTTGGGGTCGCTTGTCCACGGCTGCCGGATCTCGGTGGAACCTCCATATGTAAAGGTCTGGTGACAATCGGGTGAAGAGACCACCAAGAGACTGTCTCATGCAAAGCAAAGGGTTTATTGGGGGTCCAGCATGCTGGGGCTCAGAGCTCACTTGAATAGAGCAGAGAGCCTTGAGAACAGCTTAAGCAGAGCTTATATATTTTCCTAGGAGAGGGCAGGGGGGGAAGTTTATTGATGGGTCCGGGCGAGTGAGCGGTTTGTGTGCAACCGATTGAGGGAGTACATTCTGCAGTTTGGCAGTTTTGGACAGCACATTCTGGGAATAAGACTATCAAAAAGTTCTCAAGATTTCAACAGTGTTTTGTTAAGCATACAGAAAAACAGGAAGTGACAAGTACTTATTTTATTTACCTTTCACTGCGAACTATACTTTTCCAGAATTCCTAATGTTTCTATTGTGTTTGTTAAAGTTCATTTTTATTCAAACCTGGTACGTAATTATTTCTTCAGTTTATGGACATCATTAGATATATCCATTCATTCACAAGTTCACAAATTTATAAACATTTGGTTCACTTTCAATCACTTCCTCCTTTGGAAGACATATATTCCTCCATGTTTCTTGACTGGTCTTTTTACTAAACTTCTTTCTAAACATATTATTTTCGATTCCATAATCATTTTTGAAGCAAAACTCACACACTATTCATGATAAATGATAACCCTAACATTACCATTAGATATATAACTGGTTGGAATGAATGTATGTATATCAATATAAGATTTCCTATATATTTTCAGATATAAATACAATCCATTATTTAAATTTGGAACCAGTTATATAATTTTTTCACAGTAGGATCTATTAATGTATCATCTCTATATTCATCAAAACAGGGTAAACCTATTAGTATCCCCAGTACTAATTTATAAGTTTTCAAAATATTGCTCACAGAAATGGTGGAAGAAATACTCATGTCACCTTAGCTACATATACATATTATCACAGTAATATTCTGGACACAAAATGCAAAGGTCACACAGAACATAATTTAAGCTATGTATCCCAATCAAGGGCCCAAAGTCCTTCTGGGCTTCAAATATTACGTAGATTTCAGTTTTCATACTTATATTTCACCTCCATATTCTTATAAATATCGCAGGTTCCCAATATCATTATTCATCCAGCAAAATGATTCATAACCCAAATCGAACATGCTATTAACACTAACCATTCTGTAAACTGAGATTGTTCACTCAATCTCACTTTACAGAAGAGCAGGGACAAAGTTAGTATTACAATACAGGAAGTTAGGAGATCTTTCACCTGCTGAGTACCTCAAAATCCATGCAGAAATGATCCCTGGAGAAGACGTAGGCAGCTATGAAGGACCTGAAACAGCAAAAGTCATCTTCCTTTGCAAACCACCTGATCAGGATGAAAGGATGTGTCTCAATCAGCCTATCTCTTCTTAATGTAGGGATGATGTATGAAACCAGGCATGTGTGGAGAGCTGTTCCCAGGTGCCTATGTTTCTATACCATTCTAACTTGTGAAAGTGTCACAGGAAATAGAGGCTGCCTCCTTTTCCTGAGACACTAGGAAGCAACTGTTAGGACAAAGTGGTGGCTAAGACAGTGGCCTCATTCATTTTCTGAAGGAAGTGACCTCACCTCACTTCCTTGGTGATGGAAATCTCTGAATTTTGTGATCCAAGAAGCCAGGCACCCAGAGCCAGTCCCAGTCCCAGTCCAAGTGGGCTCACTTGTTTGGATTTACCAAGAGGCTAGATAAATACCAAGAAATTTTTGAAATTCCCATGACCAGATGGTATTGGAGAACATTTGGATGCACTTTTACTGATCATGAGTGTACCAGACAGTGCCTTGATTGACTGGGATTTATGACAATGGTGTAGAACAGAGATGCTATTAAGTTGGACCCTCCTGAGTAGTGAGCCCTGAGCTGTGGTGTGCAGGTGTGTGATGAATCATCTGTGGTTGCGCCATGTGGATTTGCCATTGATTTCCAAATGGCTTGTCACTGACATGGTGCAGTGACCAGACACTTACATGTAAAGGTGTCTTGTTAAATTGATAGTTTTCAGGGCAATGTGCAGAATCAGGTTGCTATAGACAAGGGGGCAAGCTATGTGGGAATGAAGCCTGGTTGGTGCATTCTCTTGTAGACCCTGAAAAACCACAAGTGACAAAACTCCCTCCAGCACTGTGTTCCAGTTGAACCCCTTGTATTTCGTGAGGCAAATACCAAACTCCCAGTGCTGCAGCAGGAAACACCACGAAAAGTGGAGGATGAACAAAAGGCTTCACAGTCCACACGGGGAGACACTTAGACCCCAGTGGCCACAGTTTACATACAAAGAGAGAATTCAGCACTGCTGCCTCATGTGCATTGGAAAGCAAGAAAGAATGTCCTCCAGGTCACATAGATGCAGACCCAGCTTTGATGATCTCACTACAAAGGAAGCTAAAGCTACTGACAACAACATATATTTCAAGTGCCCATCCTCAGAGGAAGTTTCTCTAGAAGTCTTTAGGCCAGCACACCTCCATATTTGTGGAGTGTTTACCCTGTACCTTACTTTGGGATACTCCTCTACCACCTGCAAGTTTGTGACCTCCTAAATATTTTCCATTCCAGATATGTATTTACAGATTTTCTAACTCTTCTCCTCTAATTGTTTCTTATTTGGGGAGATGGTAACGTCAAGGCATTGTTCTGGATGAAAGTGGGAAGATTTTTGTGTAGCACATATTTGTATACACATTGGATTCATTTTCCAATTTTCCATTCCAAAAACTGAATCCCTGACACTAACACGTACCCTACAAAACTCTGACTACTAATCCTAATATGATGGAGAAAAATGACCCAAACCGAATAGAAAAACAAGCAGTTCTGAAGAGGCATGGTGTATAGTCGGACTTGCCTTTTGCATGATAAAGTGTAGGTGTTATAAACCTAGTCAATTTTTAATTGAAATAGTTCTCCATGTGTTTTTTTCCTTTGATATTTTTTGTTTGTTCTTCAAAACATTACATAGTTCTTGACATGTCATATTTCACACTTTGATTCAAGTAGGTTATGAACTTCCATTTTTCCCCGTATACAGATTGCAGCATCCCATCAGTTACACATCCACTGTTTTGCATATTGCTATACTGGTGTCTGTTGTATTCTGCTGCCTTTCCTGTCCTCTACTATCTCCCATCCCCTCCCCTCCAATCCTCTCAATGTACCCCATCTGCTGTAATTCATTTCTTCCCCTTGTTTTCGTCCCCTTTCCGCTCACTTCATCTTGTATTTAATTTTGTATAACCATGAGGGTTTCCTTCCATTTCCATGCAATTTTGCTTCTCTTTCCTTTTCCCTCCCACCTCTCACCCCTGTTTAATGTTAATCATCTTCTCATGCTCTTCCTTCCAACTCAGTTCTCAGTTACTCTCCTTATATCAAAGAAAACATTTGGCATTTGTTTTTTAGTGATTGGCTATCTTCACGTAGCATAATACGTTCTAATGCCATCCATTTCTCTGCAAATTGTATGATTTTGTCATTTTTTAATGCAGAGTAATACTAGATTGTGTATAAATGCCACATTTTTTTAATCCATTCATCTATTGAAGGGCATCTAGGTTGGTTCCACAGTCTTCCTATTGTGAATTGTGCTGCTATGAACATAGATTTATCAGTGTCCCTGTAGCATGCTCTTTTTGGGTCTATAGGGATTAGACCGAGAAGGGGAATTGCTGGGTCAAATGGTGGTTCCATTCCCAGCTTTCCAAGAAATCTCCATACTGCTTTCCAAATTGGCTGCGCCAATTTGCAGTCCCACCAACAATGTACAGGTGTACCCTTTTCCCCACATCCTCGCCAGAACTTGTTGTCGTTTGACTTCATAATGGCTGCTAAGCTTACTGCAGTGAAATGGTATCTTAGGGTGGGTTTGTTTTGCATTTCTGTGAATGCTCGAGATGGTGAGAATTTTTTGATGTACTTATTGATTGATTGTATGTCCTCCTCTGAGAAGTGTCTGTTCAGGTCCTTGGCCCATTTGTTGATTGGGTAATTCATTTTCTTATTGTTAATTTTTTTGATTTCTTTGTATAACTCTGGATATTAGGGCTCTATCTGAAGTGTGAGGAGTCAAGATTTGTTCCCAGGGTGTAGGCTCCCTTTTTACCTCTCTTATTGTTTCTTTTTCTGAGAAAAATCTATTTAGTTTGAGTAAGTCCAGTTTGTAGATTCTAGTTATTAACTCTTATGCTATGGGTGTCCTATTGAGGAATTTGGAGCCCGACCCCACAGTATGTAGATCATAGCCAAAGTTTTCTTCCATCAGATGCCGTGTCTCTGATTTGATATCAAGCTCCTTGATCCATTTTGAGTTAACTTTTGTGCATGGAGAGAGAAAGGGATTCAGTTTCATTTGTTACATATGGAATTCCAGTTTTTCCAGCACCATTTTTTAAAGATGCTATCCTTCCTTCATTTCATGCTATTAGCTCCTTTATTAAATATAAGATAGCTGTAATTTTGTGGATTGATTTCTGTGTCCTCTATTCTGTACCATTGGTCCACCCACCTGTTTTGGTACCAGTACCATGCTCTTTTTGTTACTATTGCTCTGTAGTATAATTTGAGGACTTGTATCGCTATACCGCCTGATTCAAACTTTCTGCTTAGAGTTGTCTTTGATATACTGGGTTTTGTATTTTTTCATATGAATTTCATAATTGTTTTATCTATTTCTACAAGAAATGCCCTTGGGATTTTGATTGGCATTGCATTAAACCTATAGAGAACTTTTGGTAATATCGCCATTTTGATGATGTTAATTCTGCCTATCCATGAACAGGGTATATTTTTCCATCTTGTAAGATCTTCTATTTCTCTCTTTAGGGTTCTGTAGTTTTCATTGTGTAAGTCTTTCACATCTTTTGTTACGTTGATTCCCAAGTATTTTATTTTTATTTTGAGGATATTCTGAATGGAGTGGTAGTCCTCATTTCCATTTCAGAGGATTTGTTGCTGATATACAGGAATGCCTTTGATTTATGATTGTTGATTTTATATCATGCCACTTTGCTGAATTCATTTACTAACTCTAATAGTTTCTTTGTAGACCCTTTTGGGTCTGCTTGGTATAGAGTCATGTCATCTGCAAATAGTGATTATTTAAGTTCTTCTTTTCCTAATTTTATGCCTTTAATTCTTTCATTTGTCTAATTTCTCTGGCCAGTGTTTCGAGAACTATGTTGAACAGAAGTCGTGAGAGAAGGCATCCCTGTCTTGTTCCAGATTTTAGAGGGAATGCTTTCAATTTTTTCACAATTCAGAATGATACTAGCCTGAGGCTTAGCATAGATTGCTTTTACAATATTGCGGTATGTTCCTGTTATCCCTAGTTTTTCTAGAGTTTTGAACATAAAGGGATGCTGTACTTTGTTGAATACTTTTTCTGTATCTATTGGGGTGATCATATGGTTCTTATTTTTAAGTCTATTGATGTGGTGAATAACATTTATTGATTTCCGTATATTGAACCAGCCTTGTATCCCAGGGATGAATCCTACTTGATCATGTTGCACAATTTTTTAAATATGTTTTTGTATCTGATTCGCCAGAATTTTATTGAGGATTTTTGCATCTAGGTTCATTAGAGATATTGGTCTGTAGATTTGTTTCTTTGAAGTGTCTTTGTCTGTTTTATGAATCAGGGTGATATTGGCCTCCTAAAATGAATTTGGAAGTTCTCTCTCTTTTTCTATTTCCTGAAATATCTTGAAAAGTACTGGTATTAGTTCCTCTTTAAAGGTTTTGAAAAACTCTGCTGTATACCCATTCGGTCCTGTTCTTTTCTTAGTTGGTAGTCATTGAATGGTTTCTTCTTTTTCCTCAATTAATATTGGTCTGCTTAGGTTGTCTATATACTCCTGACTCAATCTGGGCAGATCATATGACTTAAGAAATTTATCAATGCCTTCACTATCTTCTAATTTATTGGTGTATAAGGATTCAAAATAATTTCTGATTATCTTCTGTATTTCAGAAGTGTCTGTTGTGATATTGCCATTTTCATCCAGTATGATGGTAATTTGAGTTCTCTCTCTTCTTCTCTTTGTTAACATGGCTAAGAGTCTGTCAATTTTATTTATTTTTCAACTTTTAGTATTGTCAAATTTTTCAATTGATTCTTTGTTTTGATTTTATTAATTTCAGCTCTGATTTTAATTATTTCTTGCCTTCTACTTCTTTTGCTGTTGTTTTGCTCTTTTTTTTCTAGGATTTTGAAATGAACTATGAGATCATTTATTTGTTGTTTTTTTTTTCTTTTTTTAAGGAAAGAACTCCAAGCAATGAATTTTCCTCTTAGAACTGCTTTCAATGTGTCCCATAGATTCTGATATGTTCCGTCTGTCTTTTTCATTTATCTCTAAGAATTTTTTATTTTCCTCCTTGATGTCTTCTATAACCCATTGATCATTCAGTACGTATTGTTCATTCTCCAAGTGATGCATGAAGTTTCCTTCCTTCTTTTATTGTTGATTTTTCAGTTGCATTCCATTATGATCAGATAAGATGCCTGGTATTATCTATACTCCTTTATATTGTCTAAGAGTTGCCATGTGACATAATATATGATCTATTTTTGAGAGGTATCCATGTGCTGCTGAGAAAAAAGTGTAACTGCTTGATGTTGGGTGGTATATTCTATATATGTCTATTAAGTCCATGTTATTAATTGTGTTATTCAGTTCAATAGTTTCCTTATTCAACTTTTGTTTGGAAGATCTGTCCAGTAGTGAGAGAGGTGTGTTGAAGTCTCCCATGATTATTGTATTGTGGTCTATCAGACTCTTGAACTTGAGAAGAGTTTTTTTGATGAACATAGCTGAACCATTGTTTGGGGCATATATATTTATGATTGTTATGTCTTGTTGGTGTATGGTTCCCTTGAGCAGTATGTAGTGTCCCTCTTTATCCCTTTTGCTTAACTTTGGCTTGACATCTATTTTATTTGATCTGAGTATGGACACTCCTGCTTGTTTCCGAAGTCCATATGAGTGATATGATTTCTTCCAACCTTTCAACTTCAGTCTATGTTTCTCTTTTCCTATCAAATGCATCTCCTGCAGGCAGAAAATTGTTGGGTCTTCTTTCGTGATCCATTCTACTAGCCTGTGTCTCTTAATTGGTGAGTTTAAGCCATTAACATTTAGGGTTACTATTGAGATATGGGTTGTTATTCCAGCCATATTTGTTTATTTATGTTACTAACCATGTTTTTTTTTCCTCTTTGATTATTTTTCCCCCCTTTACTGTACTACCTCCCACTGTTGGTTTTCATTGTTATTTTCCATTTCGTCTTCCTATAATGTTTTGCCAAGGATCTTTTGAAGAAAGGGTTTTCTAGCTGCAAATTCTTTTAACTTTTATTTATCATGGAAGGTTTTAATTTTATCTTCCATCCTGAAGCTTAAATTCGCTGGATACACAATTCTTGGTTGGAACCCAATTTCTTTCAGTGTTTGAAAAATGTTATTCCAGGATCTTCTAGCTTTCAGAGTCTGTGTTGAAAGATCTGCTGTTATCCTGATTGGTTTACCCCTAAATGTAATCTGCTTCCTTTCTCTTGTAGCTTTTAAAATTCTCTCTTTATTCTGTATGTTTGGCATCTTCATTATAATATGTCTAGGTCTTTATCTCTTATGATTTTGCACATTCGGCATCCTGTAGGCTTCTATGATTTGGGATTCTGTCTCATTCTTCATGTCTGGGAAGGTTTCTCATATTATTTCATTGAATAGTTTGCTCATTCCTTTGTTTTGCACCGGTATACCTTCCTGTATCCCAATTACTCTTAAGTTTGGTCTCTTCATGTTATCCCATATTTCTTGGATTTTCTGCTCATGGTTTCTTAACAGTCTTGCTGAGCTGTCTATGTTGTTTTCAAGTTGAAATACTTTGTCTTCATTGTCTGATGTTCTATCTTCTACGTGATCTACTCTGCTGGTAGTATTCTCAATTGAGTTTTTAAGTTGGTTTATTGCTTCCTGCATTTCTATGATTTCTGTTTGTTTTTTTTTTTTTTATAACCTCTATCTCCCTGTATAGTTGATCTTTTGCTTCTTGGATTTGTTTATGTAATTTATTGTTGAAGTGATCTTTCATTGTCTGATTTTGCTGTCTAATGTCTCCCTGTTGACTCAGATCATCGGAAGCAAGTATATCCTAAATTCTTTATCTGACATTCCATCTGCTGCAGATATTACCTCTTCTAATGTTGAGTTGACCTGCATTGCTTGTGGTCCTTTCTTGTCTTTTCCTACTGTTCGCATTTTTTTCTGTTTGGTGGAACTTTTGTGTTATTGAATTTTACCCCTAAATGTTTATATTGCTATTGTATTCATGAAAAGTCTCCCTCACAGGTGTGGGCGGTGGCTCTGCCCCTCCTCCAATTGGGGCAATGTGCCTACCACACCAGCAGCCCTCTGGACCTGTTCTGCCGGTCGTAGCCTGTCCGCCTACCTTGCAGGAGCGGGCAGTTGCTCTACCCCTCTTCGGGCGCTGGTCCTGTTCAGCCAGTGGGTCACAGGTCCACCTACCTTGCAGGCGCAGGTGTCGGCTCTGCCCCTCCGCGTGCCGCTGGGCCTCTTCTGTCTGTGGATTGCAGGGCTGTCTACATTGCAGGCGCGAGTGGCAGCTCTGCCCCTCCCTAAACCGGGGTGACATATCTACCAGGCTGGTAGGTTGCTGGGTCTGTTCTGCCAGAGGGTGAGAGGTCCACCTGCTTTCCAGGCACGGGCAGTGGCTCGGCCCCTCCCCAAACCTGGTTATGTGTCTAGCACCGTGGCGGGGCCTAGCGCCTGGTCTGTCGGTGTTCGCAGGTCTGCCTACTTTGCAGGCGCGGGGGCCGGCTCTGCCCCTCTGAAGGCAGCTGGGCCTCTTCTGCCGGTGGGTCACAGGTTCACCTATCTAGAAGTTGCAAGGGGTGTCTCTGCCCCTCCGCGGGTTGCTGGGCCTGTTCTCCCTGTGGGTCGCATGTCCGCGTTCCTTGCAGGCGCGCAGCGGCTCTGCCCAACCCCCAACCAGGGCGATGTGTTTTGTACGATTGCGGGCCGCTAGGCCTGTTCTACCGGTGGCTCGCAGGTCCGCCTACCTTACAGGCGCGGTTGGCGGCTCTGCCCCTCCCTTCTCCATGTGTTTTTAAAGTTAACAAATATGAGAATTCCTGTCTCCATTTCTCTGTACCCTATTCAGCACATGTATTTTTATATGCACATATAGAATCCTACCTGGTATCACACGTAGATACTTGTGAGGTTGCTGACTTGGCAAATACAAATTGTGAGAAGAGATCACTCCTCCTAAATGCTGTTGGAACTTACAAAACAAACTATGGGTGAGCTTCCTAGTTGAACAACATTATACTTAAATTGATGTTCAGAAAAGTGAAGATTTTTGGATTTGTGGATGATATAAATATTTCATGATATATTTCGATTGGGATTTATATTGCTACTTTTTAATGTATACGTGTGTGTGTGTGTGTGTGTGTGTGTGTGCATATATATATGTATAAACTCTCCAGATTTTTCAAAATATGAAATGTATGTGTCTTATTATATACTCCCTAAATTCATTGATGTTAATGAATGTGGATTTTTATTAAACTTTTCATAAGAATATTCTCTGGAATATTAATCCACCTGAAATATATATTTGTTTCCTAGTACTGAAAGCTAACTTCAGTGAATGGTGCATACAAATCCTAATATTGCTACAGTAAATGACTCAGTTTAACATCAATGCAAGTAGATTCCTATGGGACATGATATGTACTTTGACGTTCATTTTTATTCAAAAATGGTACATTAATATTTCTTCAGTTTTTGCACATAATAGAATACATTTTTTATTCACAAATTCACAAATTTATAGGATTTTTTTTCACTTTCAATTACTTCCTGCTTCAGAACATATGTATTCCCCCAGGTTTCGTGACTGTTGTTTTAATGAGACTTCTTTCCAAGCACATTATTTTTGATTTCCATAATCATTTTAGAAGCAAAACTCACAGACACTTCATGATAAACCATAACACTAATATTACCATTAGATGTATAACTGGTACGAATGATTGTATGAATATCAATATAAGTTTTCCAGTATATATCCAGATATCAATTCAATCCATTATTTAAATTTTGAACCAGTTATATTATTTATTCACAGTATGGTCTATTCATGCATTATCTCTATATTCGTATAACACAGCCTATACCTATTTGTACCCACAATACTAAATTATATGTCTTCAAAATATTGCTCCCAGAAATGGTGGAAGAAATACTCATGTCATCTGATCTATATATACATTAATCACAGTAATATTGTGGAAACAAAAAGCAAGGTCACACTTATGATTGTACCAAATCCTAAATGGAAAGTGAGCATGGATTAAAAAAAAATCCATATCCAGGTTGCCTAATGCTCTCAAAGTGAATCCTATTGATGACTACATATTTGTTTCTTCCTGAAATTACATATTCAACTTCAACCCTGTTGAAAATGTCTAATCCTATCACTCACTTTATACTTGTCCTGATTTCCTAATGTCTCTATTGATATCTGATTTCCTGTATTTTTTCCCCAGTTTATCACTGTGACTGACTCTTCACATGTGCTGACATTTACTTTCAGTCTCTACCCAAAACCCTATTGCTAAAGATCTTTTGGTCCAAATTCTATACACACTCTTCATTCTAAACCTACCGAATATCTTCCTAATCCACCAACTATCCCTTTTGGACCAGATGTTCTCTTCGACATTCAATCATCCAAAAGACAAGATCCTATGCCACTGTATATCAATTTATCTGAGACACCTGTGCAGAACATAATTGAAAGCTAAGAATCCCAATCATGGGGCCAATTCCCTTCTGTGCTTCAAAAATTACCTAGATTTCTTTTTTCATACTTATATTTCACCTATATATTCTTGAAAATATCGCAAAATCCCAATACCATTATTCATCCCAGAGAATGATTCCTAACCAAAATGGAACCTGTTATTAACCTTAACCATACAATGTTCCCTCAATCTAACTTTGCAGAAGAGGAGGGACAGAATTGGTCTTCCAATACAGGAATGTAGGGGATCTTCCACCTCTGAGAACCTCAAAGTTCCATGCAGAAATGATCCCTGGAGAAGATTTAGGCAGCTATGAAGGACCTGAGAGAGCAAAAGTCATCTTCCATGGCAAACAACCCGGTCAGGATGAAGGGATGTGTCAGAATCAGCCTCACTCTTCTTAATGTAGAGAAGATGGACCAAACCAGGCCAGTGTGGACAGCTGTTCCCGGCTGCCTATGGTTGATATACAATTCTCAGTTGTGAAAGTATCACAGGAAATAGGGGCAGCCTCCATCTCATGGGAACCTTGGAAGCAAATTTTAGGACAAAGTGGTTTCCAAAGCAGTGACCTCATTCAGTTCACAAAGGAGGTGACCTTCCTCACTTCCTTGGTGATAGAACTCTCTGAACTTGGGATCCAGGAAGCCAGGCAACCAGAGGCAGTCCCAGTACCATTCCCAGTGGGCTCACTTATTTGGATTTACAAAGAACAGAGTCAGTCTTTCTTGGTACCTACTGATGTGAGAATGGCCAAATTTCAGAAGAGCTCAGAAGAGGGGCCTTTCCTGAGAAAGCAGGTAGTTGCTCACAGCTGGCTCCTGACCACTTCGCAGATTTGGCCAAGGAGACCAGATCTGAGACAGGACAGGACATTTCAGGGAACATAATAAGGCCCACAAGTCAGAGGACACTCCGGATTGTCACAGACCTCTTTGGGGGAAGGAGGTGCCTTTGTGGGTGTGAGTGTGAGTTTGTGGTTTTGTCTCATGTTCTAAGAATAGGTAAAAAAGGTGGTTTGTTTGGTTTGGAGTGGACTGTTCCTAGTAAGTCGTTTCACAAAGTGAGTGTTTCTATGTCTGTGTATCCCACTCTGTCCGTGGTTGTCGACATTTGAAAAGAGAATTCATCAATGGATGTGTCCTGTTTAGTAGAATCCTTCCCAGCATTCATCCTGCCCAATTGATGAATGCTGGGAAGGATGGAATGCTTCCCTTATGGATGGAAAACACCTACTAATTTCCTAAGTTCCTGTTTTCTTCCTAAATCTGGCCACTCTCCAGAATAGGCTCATGGTTTTGTGTCCAAGATATGTACCACCTCCAAGCTCTGTGACAAGGTCATGTAGTGGATAGCTAAAGGGAATGGCTAGCATCTCAAAAAACTCAGATATCTGTGTGACCAGGAAAGCCTCAGTGGAGAAACTCTGCTTTGGGCCTTTTGCTAACCAATTCTTCTCTTCCCCTGAATGTGAGGAAGGTCTTGGCCTCAGGACACAGTTTGTGAAGCCTGAAGAAAACAGTTTTAAAATGGAATTAAATGGGAATCACCTGTGGCTCTTTGTTAATTGCTTTGGAAATGGATGTGTCTGAATCAGTCTCTTGGCCCTGTGTTAGGCTGTGGCTTAGGTTCTCAGCACCTGATGGATCTAAAGAATGATCCCATGTGTGCATCCAAAACCAAAATGGGAAAAAGATCAGTCATTGTTGATGAAGTCTCTCGCCTTCCTCTGTTAGGTTCCTTACCACCATCAAGTGAGAATAGGGATCCTTTGAATCAAATGAGTTCTTCAAAGCCCTGCAAAGGCAATTGCATACATGCTTGTGTTTTCTCATGACTCCACATCACATAAAAAATCTATACCGACAGTCAGTAGGCCTCAAATTGGAGAAGCAGAGCAGTAATACTGGAAGGCATATTTGATCCCTCCTGGTTCACAGGAAGGGTGTACAATACACCCTGACTTTAGGAAAATGATGGGCAAGCGAGCTTATTTGGACACTGTGTTGGGCTGCGCCCCTCATGGAAACATCCAGCCAGAGATTATGAGGAGTGTCTATATGGAAGAAGATGAGGGCCATGTGGGAGTGTTTTGGTTTTAACTGTGGTTATTTGTGTGGCAGTTGGAAGCGATGACTGGGTCCACCTGGGCTTGAACTCTGGTGTGATACCCCATAGAGACTGAGTCCTGGAACTTACCTCAGAGAAGTATTGCCATGAATTGTGTTGGGATATTAGGAGGCCACACATGGGAGTCGCCATTGGAAACAGAGATCAATTCCCAGGGTGGCTTTCCACAGAGCACTGGGAATCTCAGCCAGGGTATCACATAATTTTATTCTGAAACACTTGGCAGCCATAGTTGAGAGTCAAAACACAAATGCACTTAACATTGTAGACTTCAATGGGCCTGGCTTCATGTGGCATTTTGGCCACTTTTTTAGAAGCCTTAGCAGTTAGAGTTCTCCAGAGCTTTCATTGAAATGAGCTTCTTCACCATTTAATGATTACTGAATTAAATGAAACACTCAGTGACTCCAACCTCAACCTTGAAAGATGGGCTCGATAAATACCATTAAATTTTTGAAATTCCCAATTCTAGGAGGCAGTGGAGAACCATTGGATATCCTGTTGGTGATCATGAGTGTACCAGACAGTGCCTTGATTGGCTGGGTTTCACGAAAATGATGTAGAACAGAGATGCCAGTAAATTGGAGCTTGCTGAATAGTGGACCTAGAGCAAAGGTGGGCATGTGTGAGATAAATCATCTGTGGTGCTTCTATCTGGATTTGCCAATGGCTTCCAAATGCCTTGTGACTGACATGGTGTATCCAGCAGACCATTATATGTAAATGATTCTTGTTATATGGATAAGTTTCAGGGCAATGTTCAGAATCAGGTTGCTATGGTCAAGGTGGCAAGCTATGTTGGAAAGAAGCCTGGTTTGTGCATTCTCCTGCAGACCCTGTTCCACCACACGTGACAGAACTCCCTCCAGCACTGTGTCCCAGTTAAATTCCTTGTATTTCGTGAAGCAAATACTGAACTCCCAGTGCAGCAGCAAAAAACATCACAAAAATTGGAGGATTATCAAATGGCTTCAGAGTCCACATGAGGAGACACTGAGCCCCAAGTGGCCACAGTTGACCCAGAAAGAGAGAATTCATCAATGCTGCCTCATTTTCATTGGTAAATAAGAAAGCATCTACTCCAGGTCACATAGATGCAGACCCAGCTTTTATAGTCTCACTACAAACGAAGCTAAAGCTCCTGACAACAACATATATTTCAAGAGCCCAACATCTGAGGCAGTTTTTCCAGAAGTCTTTAGGATAGCAGAGCTCCATGTTTGTGGAGTGTTTACATTGTCCCTTACTTTTGGAAACTCCCCTTCTACCTGCAAGGTTGTGAACTCCTGAGCATATTCAATTCCAGATATGTACTCACAGATTTTCTTACTCATCTTCTCTACATGTGTTACTTGGGACGAAGTTAAGGTCAAGGCATTGTTCTGGATGAGAGTCGGAAGATTTTTGTGTAGCACATATTTGCATACACATTGGATTCATTTTCCAATTTTCCTTTCGAAATTCTGAATCCCTGACACTAACCCATACCCTACAAGACTCTGACAACTAATCCTAACTTGATGGAGAAAAGTAACCCAAACAGAATAGAAATACAAACACATCAGAGGAGCCATGGTGTACCGTTGGAATTGCCTTTTCCATTATATAGGGTAGGAGTTATAAATCTAGTCAATTTTTTTGTTGAAAGAGTTGTCCAAGTATTTTTAAACTTATCAAATATGTGAATTCCTGTCTCCCCCATTTCTCTGTATCCTATTCAGCACATATATTTTTATATGCACATATAGAATTGTACCTTGTATCACACATATATTCTTCTGAGGTGGCTGACTTGGCAGATACAAATTGTGAGAAAAGTTCAGTCCTCCTAAACGCTGTTGGAACTGAAAATTCAACCTATGGGTGAGCTTTCTAGTTGAACAACATTATACATAAATCCATGTTCAGTAAAATGAATATTTTTGAATACGTGGATGATATATATTTCATGATGAATTTCGATTGGCATATATATTGCTAGTTTTTAATGTCTGTGTGTGTTTGTGTGTGTGTGTGTGTGTAGATATAGATATAGATATAGATATAGATATACACTGTCAAGATTTTTCAAAATATGAAATATATGTATATTTTGGCCACTCTTTGGGAAGCCTTACCTGTGAGAGTTCTCTAGAGCTTTCATTGAAATGAGGTTCCTCAACATTTAATGGTTCCTGAATGAATTGAAACCCACAGTGCCTCCAACTTCATCCTTGAAAAATTGCTCCATAAATACCTTGAAATTCCCCTGACCAGGTGGCACTGGAGAACCTTTGGATGTATTGTTGCTGATCATGAGTGTACCAGACAGTGCCTTGACTGACTGGGTTTCACGAAAATTGTGTAGAACAGAGATGTAAGTAAGTTGGAGAGTGCTGAGAAGTGGGCCCAGAGCTGTGGTGTGCAGGTGTATAATAAAATATCTGTGGTGGGGCCATGTGAGTCTGCCATTAACTTCTAAATGGCTTGTGGCTTACATGGTGCAGCTAGCAGACCCTTATATGTAAAGGCATCTTGTTATAAGGAAAGGTTTCAGGACAATGTTCAGAATCAGTTTGCTATGGACAATGTTGCAAGTTATGTGCGATAGAAGCCTGGTTGGTGAATTCTCCTGTAGACCCTGACCCTCCACACGTGACATAACTCGCTCCAGCACTGTGTCCCAGTTGAACTCCTTGTATTTCATGAAGGAAATACCAAAAGCCCAGTGCAGCAGCAAGAAACACCACGAAAATTGTAGGATGACCAATCGGCTTCACAGTCAAGACGGGGAGACACTTAGCCCTCCGTGGCCACAGTTTACCTTCAAAGGTAGGATTGAGCACTGCTGCCTCATGTTCTTTGGAAAATAAGAAACCATGTCCTCGAGGACAGATAAATGAAGACCCATCTTTGATGGTATCACTACAAAGGAAGCTAAAGCTCCTGAAAAGAAAATATATTTCAAGTGCCCAACCTCAGAGGCAGTTTCTCACGAAGTCTTTAGGCCAGCAGAGTTCCATGATTGTGGACTGTTTATCCTGTCCCTTAATTTTGAAAACTCCTCTAAAATGTCCAAGCTTGTGAACTCCTGAGCATTTTCCATTCCAGATATGTATTCACAGATTTTCTAACTCTTGTCCTCTAATTGTGTCTTACTTGGGGTGAAGGTAATGTCAAGGCATTGCTCTGAATGAGAGTGGAAAGATTTTTTGTAGTGCATATTTGCATAAACAATGGATTCATTTTCCTTTATTTTCATTTGAATTACTGAATCCATGACACTAAAGCATACCCTACTAGACTCTGACTACTAATGCTAATATGATGGAGAAAAATAACCCAAACAGAATAGAAATACAA
The DNA here is from genome assembly GCF_048772815.1 of Callospermophilus lateralis. Classification (NCBI taxonomy): domain Eukaryota; kingdom Metazoa; phylum Chordata; class Mammalia; order Rodentia; family Sciuridae; genus Callospermophilus; species Callospermophilus lateralis. The sequence goes on along the minus strand of NW_027514859.1, from coordinate 164,258 downwards.
GCAATTCAGAGGAGGCATAGTGTATAGTTGGACTTGCCTTTTGCATGATAAAGGGTAGTTGTTAAAAATCTGGTTAATTTTTAATTGAAATAGTTCTCCATGTGTTTTGAAAGGTATCAGATATGTGAATTCCTGTCTCCCTTTCTCTGTTGCCTATTCAGCACATGTATTTTTATATGCACAAATAGAATCCTACCTGGTACCACACGTACATTATTGTGAGGTGGCTGACTAGGCAGATACAAATTTTGAGAAGAGATCACTCCACCTAAACGCTGTAGGAACTGAAAATTCAACATTTGCGTGAGCTTCCTAGTTGAACAACATTACACATAAATCCATGTTCAGTAAAATAAAGATTTTTGGATCTGTGTATGATATGTATTTCATGATGAATTTTGATTGGCATATATATTGCTACTTTTTAATATCTCTGTATGTGTTTTGTGAAAAATCTACACTAAATAGATTATTCAAAATATGAAATATATGTGTCTTATTATACACTCCTTAATTTCATTCATGTTCATGTATGAGACCAAGGCTCATGCAACAGCAAAAGACATTTATTGAGGATCCAATCCAGCATGCTGGTGCTCTGTGCTCACTCAAGAAGGGGGAGCAGCCCAGATCCCCGAGCAGGGGTTGAGCAGTGCTTAAGTACACGATTTGGGGAGTGTGAGACTTTACATATATCACAGTCTCCTTTAGCAAATCATCATACACTGTGGGAAAATGAAACAACAAATCCTAAACATGATTAGTTCATTCATTGGCTTGAACACGTCAGGCGGGAGTGATAGGTCAATTCTAAAGCGGGGTACACATTGAAATTGATTGATTTAGGCCCTGCGATGCATATGTGGTAGGCCACACAGGGTCCTAGGTTATTAAACAACCAGGCGGTCAGGGGGAATATTTACTGGGCAGTCCAGAAATTGTCCTACAATTTACAGGAATTTCAGGTTTTGCGTGTAGCATGGAAACTTAAAAATACCTGGTCCTTTACATTTTAAACCAGGCCTTGAAGATTAGAAACTTTACAACACCCGGTCTTTTACACTTTAACTTTAACACTTTAATTTCAATTTCTTTTACCCTTACAGATCACTCCTGGTTCAGAAGAAGGGTGTCCAAGCCACCCTGACTTTAGGCAAATGAGGGGCAAGGGAGCTTATTTTGGACACTGTCTTGGGCTGTGCCCCTCATGGAAACCTCCAGCCATATGTTATGATGAGTGTCTTTATGGAAGAAGATGAGGGCCATGTAGGAGTGTTTTGGTTTTAATTGTGGTCATTTGTGTGGCGGTTGGAAGAGATGACTTGGTCCACCAGGGCTTGAACTCTGCTCTGATACTCCTTAGAGCCTGAGTTCTGGAACTCACCTGAGAGAAGTATTGCCATGAATTGTGTTGGGATTATAGGAGGCCACACATGAGATTAGCCCTTGGAAACTGAGATCTAGGCCCAGGGTGGCTTTCCACTGAGCACTGGGAATCTCAGCCAGGATAACACATGATTTTTTTACTGAAAGACTTGGAAGTCATAGTTGACACTCAAAACACACATGTACCTCACATTGTAGACCTCAATGAGCCTGGCTTCATGTGACCTTCTGGCCACTCTTTGGGAAGCCTTGTCTGTGAGAGTTCTCCAGAGCTTTCATTGAAATGAGCTTACTCACCATTTAATGGTTCCTGAATTAATTGAAACCCACAGTGCCTCCAACATCATCCTTGAAAAATGGCTACATAAATACCATGAAATTTTTAATATTCCCATGACCAGGTGGCACTGGAGAAACTTTGGATGTCCTGTTGCTGATCATGAGTGTACCAGACAGTTCCTTGATTGACTGGTTGTCATGAAAATGGTATAGAACCGAGATGTCATAAGTTGGAGCCTGCTGAGTATTGGGGCTAGAGCAATGGACTATATGGTTGTGAATAAATATCTGTTGTGGGACCACGTGGATCGGCCATTGGCTTCCAAAATACTTGTGAATGACATGGTGCAGGCAGCAGACCCTTATATGTAAAGGCATCTTGTTATATTGAGATGATTCAGGGCAATGTTCAGAATTCGGTTGCTATAGTCAAGGGGGAAAGCTATGTGGGATAGATCCATGTTTCGAAAATTCTCCTGAAGACCCTGAACAATCACACGTGACAGAGCTCCCTCCAGAATTGTGTGCCAGTTGAACTCCTTGTATTTCATTAAGCCAATTCCAAACTCCCAGTGCAGCAGTAAGAAACACCACGAAAATGGAGGATGACCAAACGGCTTCACAGACCACATGGGGAGAAACTTAACTCCCAGTGGCCACAGTTTACCAAGAAAAAGAGAATTCAGAACTGCTGTCTCATGTTCATTAGAAAATAAGGAACCATTTCCTCCAGGTCACATAGATGCAGACCCACATTTGATGGTGTCACAACAAAGAAAGCTAAATCTCCTGACAACTTCATATATTTCATGTGCCCAACCTGAGAGGCATTTTCTCAAAGAGTCTTTAGGCCAGCAGAGCTCCAAGTTTGTGGAGTGTTTAACCTCTCCCTTACTTTTGGAAACTGCTCTACCACCTCCAATGTTGTGAACTCCTGAACATTTTCAGTTCCACATATGTAATCACAGGTTTTCGAACTCCTCTCCACTAATTGTGTCTTACTTGGAGCGAAGTAAATGTCAAGGAATTGTTCTGGATGAGAGTGGCAAGATTTTTGTGTAGCACATATTTGCACACACATTAGATTCATTTTTCTATTTTCATTTGAAATAATGATCCCTGACACTAACACATACCCTAATAGACTCTGACTACTAATGCTAATATGATGGATAAAAAGAAACGTAACAGAATAGAAATACAGGCCTTTCATAGGAGGCATGGTATATACTTGGATTTGCCTTCGGCTTTATCAAGGGTATGTATTATAAATCTTGTCAAATTTTAATTGTAATATTTCTCCATGAGTTTTACATATATATATATATATATATATATATATATATATATATATATATACACTCTAGATTTTTCAAAATATGAAAAAAATGTGTCTTATTAAACACTCTCTAAATTCATTCATATTCATGTATGTGGATATATAATCAACTTTTCACAAGATTATTCTCAGAAACATTCAACCACCTGAAATACATATTTGTTTCCTCGTCCTGAGAACTAACTTCAGTGAATGGTGCTTACAAATCCTAATATTTCTACAGTAACTGACACAGTTTATCATCAAAGCAAGTAGATTCCAATGGACATGATGTGTATATTGATGTTCATTTTAATTCAACACTGGCACATTACAATTTCTTCTGTTTATGCACATCATAGGATATATATTTCCTCCACAGGTTAGCAAATATATAGGCATTTGTTTCACTTTCAATCACTTCCTGCTTCAGAACACATGCATTCCTCCGTGTTTCTTGACTGGTCTTTTCATGAGACTTCTTTCCAAACACATTATTTTCGATTTCCTTTATCAGTTTTGAAGCAAAACTGAAACAGACTTCATGATAAACCATCACTGTAATATCATCATAAGATGTATAACTGGTTGGAATGAATGATTATATATCAATAAAAGATTTTTTATACATTTTCTGATATCAATTCAATACATTATTTAAAGTGTAACCAGTTATATTATTTATTCACATTATGGTCTATTCATGCATTATCTCTATATTCATAGACACAGGGTAAACCTCGTTGTACCCCCAATACTAATTTATACATTTTTCAAATATTGCTCCCAGAAATGGTGGAAGAAATACTCATGTCACCTGATCTACATATGCATGTTATCACAGTAATATTCTGGACACAAAATGCAAAAGTCACACGTATGATTGTACCAAAGCCTAAAGGGAAACTCAACATGGATTACTAAAAACAACCATGACCAGGTTGCCTAATGCTCTCAAATGTCAATCGTATTGGTGACTACATATTTGTTTCTTCATAAGATTATATATTCAACCTCAAAACTGTTGAAAATGTTTAATTTTTTACACTCACTTGATACTCTTTGACTGATTTCCTAATGTCTCTATTGATATCTACTTTCCTACATATTTTCCCCAGTTCAACATTGTGACTGACCCTTCACATGTGCTGACATTGACATTCACTCTCTAACGGAAACACTATTGCTAATGAACTTTGGTCCAAATCCTATACTAGCTCTTCTTCCGAAACATACTGACTATCTTCCTGATCCTATCGACTATCACTTTTTGAGTGGATGTTCTCTACTGCATTCAATCATCCAAGGTGCAAGGTCCTATGCCATTGTATATCGATTTTTCTGAAACATGTATGCAGAACGTAATTCAAAGCTACGTATCGCAATGAGTTGCCCAATGCACTTCTGAGCTTCAAATCTTACCTAGATTTCTGTTTTCATACGTATATTTCATCTCTATATTCCTATAAATATTGCAGGTTCCCAAGATCATTATTCATTCTGCAGAATGATTCCTAATCCAAATCAAACCTGCTATTTACGATAACCATACACGGTTGCCTCAATCTAACATTACAAAAGAGCAGGGACAGAGTTCGTCTTACAATACAGGAATGTAGGGTATCTTCAAACTGCTGAGAACCTGAAAGTTCGATGCAGAAATAATCCCTGGATAAGATGTCAGCAGCTATGAAGGACCTGTGAGAGCAAAAGCCATCTTCAATGGCAAACAATCTAGACAGGAAAAAGGAATGTGTATGCCTCAGACTCTCTCTTTGTAAGGTAGAGAAGATGGACCTAACCAGGCCTGCGTGGAGAGCTGTTCTCAGGTGCCTATTTTGATATACCATTGAAACTAGTCAAATTGTCAAAGGAAGTAAGGGCAGCCTCCATCCAATGTGACCCTTGGAAGCAATGGTTAGGGCAAAGTTGTTGCCAAGGCAGTGACCTCATTCAGTTCCTGAAGGAAGTGACCTACCTAACTTCCTTGGTGATGGAACACACTGAAATTTTGATGCAAGAAGCCAGGCACCGAGAGCCAGTCCCAGTCCCAGTCCCAGTGCGCTCACTTGTTTGGATTTACCAAGTACAGAGTCAGACCTTCTTGGTACCTACTGATGTGAGGATGGCCAAATGCCAGGAGAGCTCTGAAGAGAAGCCTTTCCTGAGATAGCAGGTAGTGGCTAGCCGTTGGCTCCTCACAGCATCACAGAGTTTGCCAAGGAGACAAGATCTGAGACAGGAGAGGTCATTTTGTGGAGAACATAGTATGGCCCACCAGTCAGAGGACACTCCGGATAGTCACAGACCTACTTTTGGGAAGGAGTTGCCTTTGTTTGTGGATGTGAGTTTGCGGTTTTGTCTCATGTTCTGAGAATAGGTAGGAAATGTGGTTGGTTTTCTTTGGAGTCGACTGTGTCTAGTAAGTCTTTTGACAAGGCGACTTTCTATGTCTGTGTATCCACTGTGTCCGTGGTTGTCGACATTAGAAAAGAGAATGCATCAATGGAGGTGTCCTGTCTAGTAGAAAGCTTCCCAGCATTTATCCTGCACAATTGATGAATGGACCGTGGTATGCCTTATGGATAGGAAACACCTACTAACATCCTAAGTTCCTGTTTTCTTCCTGAATTCTGGCCACTCTCCAGAATAAGCTCATGATGTATTGTCCAAGATATGTACCACCTCCAAGCTCTGTGACATGTCCATGTTCTTGATAGCTGAAGGGAATGGGAACATCTCAGAAAACTCAGATATCAGTGTGAGCAGTAAAGTCTCAGTGGAGAAACCCTGCTTTGGTCCATTTGCTTACCTATGGTTCTGTTGCCTTGAATGTCAGGAAGGTCTTTGCATCATGCCACCCCTTTGTGAAGCCTGAAGAAACAGATTTCAAATGGAAATGAATGTGCATCACCTGTGGCTCTTTGCTTAATTGCTTTGGAAAAGGATGTGTCTTAATCAGACACTAGGCTCTGTTTGAGGCTGTGGATAAGATTCTCAGCTCCTGATAGATGTAAAGAAGATCCCATGTGTGCATCCAAAACCAAAATGGCAAAAAGATCAGTCATTGTAGATGAGGTCTCCTGCCTTCCTCCGATAGGTTCCTGACCTCCATCAAGTGAGAATAGGGATTTTTTTTGGGTCAAATGAGTTCTTCAAAGTCCTGCAGAAGTACTTGGGTTCTCTCATGATGCCAAATCACATAATGAATCTATACCTGACTGTCAGTAGGCCTCAAATTGGAGAAGCAGAGCAGCGTTAACGGCAGGCTTTTTTGATCACTCCTGGTTCACAGGAAGGGTGTCCAGGCCACCATGAATTTAGACAAATGAGTGGCAAGGGTGCATATTTTGGACACTGTCTTGGCTGCGCCCCTCATGGAATCCTCCAGCCAGAGTTTATAATGACTGTCTGTATGGATGAAGATGAGGGACATGTGGGAATGTTTTGGTTTTAATTGTGGTCATTTGTGTGGCGGTTGGAAGAGATAACAGGGTCCACATGTGCTTGAACTCTGGTGTGATTCCTCTTAGAGACTGAGTTCTGGAACTGACCTCAGAGAAGTGTTGCCATGAATTGTGTTGGGATTTTAGGAGGCCACGCATAAGAGTTGCCCTTGAAACCTGAGATCTAGGCCCAGGGTGGCTTTCCACAGAGAACTGAAATTCTCAGCAAGGATATCGCATGATTTTATTCTGAAAAACTTGGCAGCCATAGTTAAGAGTCAAAAGACACATGGACATCCCGTTGTAGACCTCAATGGGCCTGGCTTCATGTGACCTTTTGGCCACTGTTTGGGAAGCCTTGCCTGTGAGAGTTTTTCAGGGCTTTCATTGAAATGAGAGTCCTCCCCCTGTAATGGTTCCTGGAAGAATGGAAACCCCAAAGTGCCTCCAACTTCATTCTTGAAAAATGCATAGATAAATACCATGATGTTTTTGAAATTCCCAATGACCAAGTGGCACTGGAGAACCATTGGTTGTTCTCTTGCTGATCATTAGTGTTACAGACAGTGCCTTGATTGGCTGGGTTTCATGAAAATGGTGTGGAACAGAGATGCCAGTAAGTTGGAGCCTGCTGAGTAGTGGGCCTAGAGCAGTGGTGGGCAGGTGTGTGATAATACAACTGTGGTGTGGCCATGTGGATCAGCCATTGGCTTCCAAATAGCTGGTGACTGACTTGGTACAGCCAGCAGACTATTATATGAAAAGGCATCTTGTTATATGGAGAGGTTTCTGGGCAATGTTCAGAATCAGGTTGCGATGGTCAAGGGGGCAAGCTATGTGGGATAGAACCCTGGTTGGTGAATTCTCCTGCAGACCCTGACCCAACACACGTCACAGAACTCCCTCTAGCACTATATCCTAGTTGAACTCCTTGTATTTCGTGAAGCAAATACCAAACTCCCAGTGCAGCAGCAAGAAACACCACAAAAAGTTTAGGATGACCAAATGGCTTCACAGTCCACTCAGGGAGACACTAAGCTTCCAGTGGCCACAGTTTACCAACAAAGAGAGAAATCAACACCGGTACCTAATGTTCAATGGAAAATAAGAAACGATGTCCTCCAGGTCACATAGATGCAGATCCAACTTTGATGGTCTCACCAGAAATGAAGCTAAAGCTCCAGACAACAAGATATATTTCATGTGTCCAAACTCAGAGGCAGTTTCTCAAGAAGGCTTTTGGCCAGCAGAGTTCCATGTTTGTGGAGTGTTTACGCAGTCACTTACTTTTGGAAACTCCTCTACCACCTCCAAGGTTGTGAACTCCTGAGCATTTTCCATTCCAGATATGTATTCACAGATTTTCTAACTCTTCTTTTCGAATTGCATCTTACATAGGGTGAAGATAATGTCAATGGATTTTTCTGGATGAGAGTGGGAAGACTTTTGTGTAGGACATATTTGCATACATATTGGATTCATTTTCCAATTTTCCATTTGAAATACTGAATCCCTGACACTAAACCATACCCTACTAGTGTCTGACTACTAATCCTAATATGAGGCAGAAAAATAACCCAAACATAATAGAAATACAAACAGTTCAGAGGAGGCACGGTGTATAGTTGGACTTGCCTTTTGCATTATAAAGGTTAGGAGTTATTAATCTAGACAATTTTTGTTGCAATAGTTGTCCATGTGATTTTAAAGATAACAAATATGTGAATTCTTGTCTCTCTTTCTCTGTAGCCTACTCAGCACATATATTTTTATATGCACATAGAGAATCCTACCTGGTACTACACGTACATTCTTGTGAGGTCGCTGACTTGGCAGATACAAATTGAGAGAAGAGATCACTCCTCATAAACGCCGTTGGAACTGAAAATTCAACCTATGGGTGAGCTTCCTAGAGAACAAAATTATACACAAATCTTTGTTCAGTAAAATGAATATTTTTGGATCTGTGGATGATATATATTTCATGGTGAATTTTGATTGGCATATATTGCTATTTTTAATGTCTCTCTCTGTGTGTGTGTGTGTGTGTGTGTGTGTATATATATATATATATATATATATATATATATATATATATACACACTCTCTCCATATTTTTCATAATATGAAATATATGTGTCTTATATACACTTCCTAATTTCATTCATGTTCATGAACGTGGATTTATACTCAACGTTTCACAAGATTATTCTCAGAAAATTTCATCCACCTGAAATACATATTTGATTCCTAGTACTGAAAACTAACTTCAGTGAATGGTGCATACAAATCCTAACATTTCTACAGTAACTGACACAGTTTATCATCAATGCAAGTAGATTCCTATGGGACATGATGTGTATATCGACGTTCATTTTTATTCAACACTGGGACATTACAATTTCTTCAGTTTATGCACATCATAGGATATATATTTCCTCCACAATTTAGCAAATTTATAGGGATTTGTTTCAATTTCAATCACTTCCTGCTTCAGAACACATGTTTTCCTCCATGTTTCTTGACTGATCTTTTCATGAGCTTTCTTTCCAAACACATTATTTTCGATTTCCTTTATCACTTTTAAAGCAAAACGGACACACACTTTATGATAAACCATAACTATAATATCACTATTAGATGTATAACTGGTTGGAATGAATGATTTTATATCAATAAAAGATTTCTTATATATTTTCTGATATCAATTCAATACATTTTGTAAAGTGGAACCAGTTATATTATTTATTCACAGTATGGTCTATTCATGCATTATCTCTATATTAATAGACACAGGTTACACCTCTTTGTATCCCCAATACTAATTTATACATCTTCAAAATATTGCTCCCAGAAATGGTGGAAGAAATACTCATATCACCTGATCTACATATGCATGGTATCACAGTAATATTCTGGACACAAAATGCAAAATTCACACGTATGACTGTACCAAAGCCTAAATGGAAACTGAACATGGATTACTAAAAACATCCATGACCAGGTTGCCTAATGCTCTCAAATGTCAATCCTATTGGTGACTACATATTTGTTTCTTCCTAAGATTATATATTCAACCTCAGTACCATTGAAATTGTCTAATTTATTCACTCACTTTGTACTATTCCTGATTTCCTAATGTCTCTATTGATATCTACTTTCCTACATATTTTCTCCAGTTCAACATTGTGACTGACCCTTCACATGTGCTGACATTGACATTCACTCTCTAACCGAAACCCTATTGCTTATGAACTTTGGTCCAAATCCTATACTCACTCTTCTTCCGAAACATACTGACTATCTTTCTGATCCTATCAACTATCCCTTTTTGAGTGGATGTTCTCTACTACATTCAATCATCCAAGGTACAAGGTCCTATGCTATTGTATATCGATTTTTCTGAAACATGTATGCAGAACGTAATTCAAAGCTAGGTATCACAATCAGTTGCCCAATGCACTTCTGAGCTTCAAATCTTACCTAGATTTCTGTTTTCATACTTATATTTCATCTCTATATTCCTATAAATATTGCAGGTTCCCAAGACCATTATTCATCCCGCAGAATGATTCCTAACCCAAATCGAACCTGTAATTAACCCTAACCATACACTGTTGCCTCAATCTAAAATTACAAAAGAGCAGGGACAGAGTTCATCTTACAATACAGTAATGTAGGGTATCTTCCAACTGCTGAGAACCTCAAAGTTCGATGCAGAAATGATCCCTGGAGAAGATGTAGGCAGCTATGAAGGATCTGAGAGAGCAAAAGCCATCTTCCATGGCAAACAACCTGAACAGGATGAAGGGATGTGTATGCATCAGCCTTTCTCTTCTTAATGTAGAGAAGATGGACCTAACCAGGCCTGCGTGGAGAGCTGTTCCCAGGTGCCTATTTTGATATACCATTTTAACTAGTCAAATTGTCACACAAAGTAGGAGCAGCCTCCATCTAAAGGGACCCTTGGAATAAACTGTTAGGACAAAGTTGTTGCCAAGAGAGGGACCTCATTCAGTTCCTGAAGGAAGTGACCTAGCTAACTTCCTTGGTGATGGAGCTCTCTGAAATTGTGATGCAAGAAGCCAGGCACCGAGAGCCAGTCCCAGTCCCAGTCCCAGTGGGCTCACTTGTTTGGATTTACCAAGTACAAGTAAGACTTTCTTGGTACCTAATGATGTGAGGATGGCCAAATGCCAGTTGAGCTCTGAAGAGGGGCCTTTTCTGAGATAGCAGGTAGTGGCTAACTGCAGGCTCCTCACAGCATCACAGAGTTGGCCAAGGAGACATGATCTGAAAGTGGAAAGGCCATTTCGAGAGGAACATAGTATAGCCCACCAGTCAGAGGACACTCTGGATAGTCACAGACCCACTTTTGGGAAGGAGGTGCCTTTATGTGTGTGGGTGTGAGTTTCTGGTTTTGTCTCATGTTCTGAGAATAGGTAGAAAAGGTGGTTGGTTTGGTTTGGAGTCGACTGTTTCTAGTTACTCTTTTGACAAGGCAAGTGTTTCTATGTCTGTGTATCCACTGTGTCCGTGGTTTTAGACATTAGAAAAGAGAATGCATCAATGGAGGTGTCCTGTCTAGTAGAAAGCTTCCCAGCATTCATCGTTCACAATTGATAAATGGACTGTGGTTTGCCTTATGGATAGGAAACAACTACTAACTTCCTAAGTTCCTGTTTTCTTCCTGAATTCTGGCCACTCTCCAGAATAAGCTCATGATTTATTGTCCAAGATATGTACCACCTCCAAGCTCTGTGACATGTCCATGTTCTTGATAGCTGAAGGGAATGGGAACATCTCTGAAAACTCAGATATTAGTGTGAGCAGTAGAGTCTCAGTGGAGAAACCCTGCTTTGGTCCATTTGCTTACCTATGGTTCTGTTGCCTTGAATGTCAGGAAGGTCTTTGCCTCAGGCCACCCCTTTGTGAAGCCTGAAGAAACAGTTTTCAAATTTAAATGAATGGGTATCACGTGTGGCTCTTTGCTTAATTGCTTTGGAAAGGGATGTGTCTTAATCAGACACTAGGCCCTGATTGAGGGGGTGGCTAAGATTCTCAGCTCCTGATAAATCTAAAGAAGATCCCATGTGTGCATCCAAAACCAAAATGGCAAAATGATCAGTCATTGTGGATGAAGTCTCTTGTCTTCCTGTGTTAGGTCCTGAACTCCATCAAGTGAGAATAGGATTCCTTTGGGTCAAATGAGTTCTTCAAAGTCCTGCAGAAGTGCTTGGGTTCTCTCATGATGCCAAATCACAGAAGCAATCTATACCTGACATTCAGTAGGCCTCAAATTGGAGAAGCAGAGCAGTATTAACAGCAGGCCTATATTATCACTCCTTGTTCACAGGATGGGTTTCCAGGCCACCCTAAATTTAGACAAATGAGGGGCAAGGGTGCATATTTTGGACACTGTCGTGGGCTGCGCCCCTCATGGAAACCTCCAGCCAGAGTTTATGATGAGTGTCTATATGGATGAAGATGAGGGCCATGTGGAAATGTTTTGGTTTTAATTGTGGTCATTTGTGTGGCGGTTGGAAGAGATGACTGGGTCTACATGGGCTTGAACTCTGGTGTGATTTCCCTTAGAGACTGAGTTTGGGAACTGACGACAGAGAAGTATTGCCATGAATTGTGTTGGGATTGTAGGAGGCCACACATGAGAGTTGCCCTTGAAACCTGAGATCTAGGCCCAGGATGGCTTTCCACAGAGAACTGAAAATCTCAGCAAAGATATAACATGATTTTATTCTGAAAAACTTGGCAGCCATAGTTAGAGTCAAAAGACACATGGACCTCACGTTGTAGACCTCAATGGGCCTGGCTTCATGTGACCTTTTGGCCACTGTTTGGGAAGCCTTGCCTATGAGAGTTCCTCAGAGCTTTCATTGAAATTAGCTTCCTCCCCATGTAATGGTTCCTAGATGAATGGAAACCCCAAAGTGCCTCCAACTTCATTCTTGAAAAATGCATAGATAAATACCATGATGTTTTTGAAATTCCCAATGACCAAGTGGCACTGGAGAACCATTGGTTGTTCTCTTGCTGATCATTAGTGTTACAGACAGTGCCTTGATTGGCTGGGTTTCATGAAAATGGTGTGGAACAGAGATGCCAGTAAGTTGGAGCCTGCTGAGTAGTGGGCCTAGAGCAGTGGTGGGCAGGTGTGTGATAATACAACTGTGGTATGGCCATGTGGATCAGCCATTGGCTTCCAAATAGCTGGTGACTGACTTGGTACAGCCAGCAGACTATTATATGAAAAGGCATCTTGTTATATGGAGAGGTTTCTGGGCAATGTTCAGAATCAGGTTGCGATGGTCAAGGGGGCAAGCTATGTGGGATAGAACCCTGGTTGGTGAATTCTCCTGCAGACCCTGACCCAACACACGTCACAGAACACCCTCTAGCACTATATCCTAGTTGAACTCCTTGTATTTCGTGAAGCAAATACCAAACTCCCAGTGCAGCAGCAAGAAACACCACAAAAAGTTCAGGATGACCAAATGGCTTCACAGTCCACTCAGGGAGACACTAAGCTTCCAGTGGCCACAGTTTACCAACAAAGAGAGAAATCAACACCGGTACCTAATGTTCAATGGAAAATAAGAAACGATGTCCTCCAGGTCACATAGATGCAGATCCAACTTTGATGGTCTCACCAGAAATGAAGCTAAAGCTCCGGACAACAAGATATATTTCATGTGTCCAAACTCAGAGGCAGTTTCTCAAGAAGGCTTTTGGCCAGCAGAGTTCCATGTTTGTGGAGTGTTTACGCAGTCACTTACTTTTGGAAACTCCTCTACCACCTCCAAGGTTGTGAACTCCTGAGCATTTTCCATTCCAGATATGTATTCACAGATTTTCTAACTCTTCTTTTCGAATTGCATCTTACATAGGGTGAAGATAATGTCAATGGATTTTTCTGGATGAGAGTGGGAAGACTTTTGTGTAGGACATATTTGCATACATATTGGATTCATTTTCCAATTTTCCATTTGAAATACTGAATCCCTGACACTAAACCATACCCTACTAGTGTCTGACTACTAATCCTAATATGAGGCAGAAAAATAACCCAAACATAATAGAAATACAAACAGTTCAGAGGAGGCACGGTGTATAGTTGGACTTGCCTTTTGCATTATAAAGGTTAGGAGTTATTAATCTAGACAATTTTTGTTGCAATAGTTGTCCATGTGATTTTAAAGATAACAAATATGTGAATTCTTGTCTCTCTTTCTCTGTAGCCTACTCAGCACATATATTTTTATATGCACATAGAGAATCCTACCTGGTACTACACGTACATTCTTGTGAGGTCGCTGACTTGGCAGATACAAATTGAGAGAAGAGATCACTCCTCATAAACGCCGTTGGAACTGAAAATTCAACCTATGGGTGAGCTTCCTAGAGAACAAAATTATACACAAATCTTTGTTCAGTAAAATGAATATTTTTGGATCTGTGGATGATATATATTTCATGGTGAATTTTGATTGGCATATATTGCTATTTTTAATGTCTCTCTCTGTGTGTGTGTGTGTGTGTGTGTGTGTGTATATATATATATATATATATATATATATATATATATATACACACTCTCTCCATATTTTTCATAATATGAAATATATGTGTCTTATATACACTTCCTAATTTCATTCATGTTCATGAACGTGGATTTATACTCAACGTTTCACAAGATTATTCTCAGAAAATTTCATCCACCTGAAATACATATTTGATTCCTAGTACTGAAAACTAACTTCAGTGAATGGTGCATACAAATCCTAACATTTCTACAGTAACTGACACAGTTTATCATCAATGCAAGTAGATTCCTATGGGACATGATGTGTATATCGACGTTCATTTTTATTCAACACTGGGACATTACAATTTCTTCAGTTTATGCACATCATAGGATATATATTTCCTCCACAATTTAGCAAATTTATAGGGATTTGTTTCAATTTCAATCACTTCCTGCTTCAGAACACATGTTTTCCTCCATGTTTCTTGACTGATCTTTTCATGAGCTTTCTTTCCAAACACATTATTTTCGATTTCCTTTATCACTTTTAAAGCAAAACGGACACACACTTTATGATAAACCATAACTATAATATCACTATTAGATGTATAACTGGTTGGAATGAATGATTTTATATCAATAAAAGATTTCTTATATATTTTCTGATATCAATTCAATACATTTTGTAAAGTGGAACCAGTTATATTATTTATTCACAGTATGGTCTATTCATGCATTATCTCTATATTAATAGACACAGGTTACACCTCTTTGTATCCCCAATACTAATTTATACATCTTCAAAATATTGCTCCCAGAAATGGTGGAAGAAATACTCATATCACCTGATCTACATATGCATGGTATCACAGTAATATTCTGGACACAAAATGCAAAATTCACACGTATGACTGTACCAAAGCCTAAATGGAAACTGAACATGGATTACTAAAAACATCCATGACCAGGTTGCCTAATGCTCTCAAATGTCAATCCTATTGGTGACTACATATTTGTTTCTTCCTAAGATTATATATTCAACCTCAGTACCATTGAAATTGTCTAATTTATTCACTCACTTTGTACTATTCCTGATTTCCTAATGTCTCTATTGATATCTACTTTCCTACATATTTTCTCCAGTTCAACATTGTGACTGACCCTTCACATGTGCTGACATTGACATTCACTCTCTAACCGAAACCCTATTGCTTATGAACTTTGGTCCAAATCCTATACTCACTCTTCTTCCGAAACATACTGACTATCTTTCTGATCCTATCAACTATCCCTTTTTGAGTGGATGTTCTCTACTACATTCAATCATCCAAGGTACAAGGTCCTATGCTATTGTATATCGATTTTTCTGAAACATGTATGCAGAACGTAATTCAAAGCTAGGTATCACAATCAGTTGCCCAATGCACTTCTGAGCTTCAAATCTTACCTAGATTTCTGTTTTCATACTTATATTTCATCTCTATATTCCTATAAATATTGCAGGTTCCCAAGACCATTATTCATCCCGCAGAATGATTCCTAACCCAAATCGAACCTGTAATTAACCCTAACCATACACTGTTGCCTCAATCTAAAATTACAAAAGAGCAGGGACAGAGTTCATCTTACAATACAGTAATGTAGGGTATCTTCCAACTGCTGAGAACCTCAAAGTTCGATGCAGAAATGATCCCTGGAGAAGATGTAGGCAGCTATGAAGGATCTGAGAGAGCAAAAGCCATCTTCCATGGCAAACAACCTGAACAGGATGAAGGGATGTGTATGCATCAGCCTTTCTCTTCTTAATGTAGAGAAGATGGACCTAACCAGGCCTGCGTGGAGAGCTGTTCCCAGGTGCCTATTTTGATATACCATTTTAACTAGTCAAATTGTCACACAAAGTAGGAGCAGCCTCCATCTAAAGGGACCCTTGGAATAAACTGTTAGGACAAAGTTGTTGCCAAGAGAGGGACCTCATTCAGTTCCTGAAGGAAGTGACCTAGCTAACTTCCTTGGTGATGGAGCTCTCTGAAATTGTGATGCAAGAAGCCAGGCACCGAGAGCCAGTCCCAGTCCCAGTCCCAGTGGGCTCACTTGTTTGGATTTACCAAGTACAAGTAAGACTTTCTTGGTACCTAATGATGTGAGGATGGCCAAATGCCAGTTGAGCTCTGAAGAGGGGCCTTTTCTGAGATAGCAGGTAGTGGCTAACTGCAGGCTCCTCACAGCATCACAGAGTTGGCCAAGGAGACATGATCTGAAAGTGGAAAGGCCATTTCGAGAGGAACATAGTATAGCCCACCAGTCAGAGGACACTCTGGATAGTCACAGACCCACTTTTGGGAAGGAGGTGCCTTTATGTGTGTGGGTGTGAGTTTCTGGTTTTGTCTCATGTTCTGAGAATAGGTAGAAAAGGTGGTTGGTTTGGTTTGGAGTCGACTGTTTCTAGTTACTCTTTTGACAAGGCAAGTGTTTCTATGTCTGTGTATCCACTGTGTCCGTGGTTTTAGACATTAGAAAAGAGAATGCATCAATGGAGGTGTCCTGTCTAGTAGAAAGCTTCCCAGCATTCATCGTTCACAATTGATAAATGGACTGTGGTTTGCCTTATGGATAGGAAACAACTACTAACTTCCTAAGTTCCTGTTTTCTTCCTGAATTCTGGCCACTCTCCAGAATAAGCTCATGATTTATTGTCCAAGATATGTACCACCTCCAAGCTCTGTGACATGTCCATGTTCTTGATAGCTGAAGGGAATGGGAACATCTCTGAAAACTCAGATATTAGTGTGAGCAGTAGAGTCTCAGTGGAGAAACCCTGCTTTGGTCCATTTGCTTACCTATGGTTCTGTTGCCTTGAATGTCAGGAAGGTCTTTGCCTCAGGCCACCCCTTTTAGAAGCCTGAAGAAACAGTTTTCAAATTTAAATGAATGGGTATCACGTGTGGCTCTTTGCTTAATTGCTTTGGAAAGGGATGTGTCTTAATCAGACACTAGGCCCTGATTGAGGGGGTGGCTAAGATTCTCAGCTCCTGATAAATCTAAAGAAGATCCCATGTGTGCATCCAAAACCAAAATGGCAAAATGATCAGTCATTGTGGATGAAGTCTCTTGTCTTCCTGTGTTAGGTCCTGAACTCCATCAAGTGAGAATAGGATTCCTTTGGGTCAAATGAGTTCTTCAAAGTCCTGCAGAAGTGCTTGGGTTCTCTCATGATGCCAAATCACAGAAGCAATCTATACCTGACATTCAGTAGGCCTCAAATTGGAGAAGCAGAGCAGTATTAACAGCAGGCCTATATTATCACTCCTTGTTCACAGGATGGGTTTCCAGGCCACCCTAAATTTAGACAAATGAGGGGCAAGGGTGCATATTTTGGACACTGTCGTGGGCTGCGCCCCTCATGGAAACCTCCAGCCAGAGTTTATGATGAGTGTCTATATGGATGAAGATGAGGGCCATGTGGAAATGTTTTGGTTTTAATTGTGGTCATTTGTGTGGCGGTTGGAAGAGATGACTGGGTCTACATGGGCTTGAACTCTGGTGTGATTTCCCTTAGAGACTGAGTTTGGGAACTGACGACAGAGAAGTATTGCCATGAATTGTGTTGGGATTGTAGGAGGCCACACATGAGAGTTGCCCTTGAAACCTGAGATCTAGGCCCAGGATGGCTTTCCACAGAGAACTGAAAATCTCAGCAAAGATATCACATGATTTTATTCTGAAAAACTTGGCAGCCATAGTTAGAGTCAAAAGACACATGGACCTCACGTTGTAGACCTCAATGGGCCTGGCTTCATGTGACCTTTTGGCCACTGTTTGGGAAGCCTTGCCTATGAGAGTTCCTCAGAGCTTTCATTGAAATTAGCTTCCTCCCCATGTAATGGTTCCTAGATGAATGGAAACCCCAAAGTGCCTCCAACTTCATTCTTGAAAAATGCATAGATAAATACCATGATGTTTTTGAAATTCCCAATGACCAAGTGGCACTGGAGAACCATTGGTTGTTCTCTTGCTGATCATTAGTGTTACAGACAGTGCCTTGATTGGCTGGGTTTCATGAAAATGGTGTGGAACAGAGATGCCAGTAAGTTGGAGCCTGCTGAGTAGTGGGCCTAGAGCAGTGGTGGGCAGGTGTGTGATAATACAACTGTGGTATGGCCATGTGGATCAGCCATTGGCTTCCAAATAGCTGGTGACTGACTTGGTACAGCCAGCAGACTATTATATGAAAAGGCATCTTGTTATATGGAGAGGTTTCTGGGCAATGTTCAGAATCAGGTTGCGATGGTCAAGGGGGCAAGCTATGTGGGATAGAACCCTGGTTGGTGAATTCTCCTGCAGACCCTGACCCAACACACGTCACAGAACACCCTCTAGCACTATATCCTAGTTGAACTCCTTGTATTTCGTGAAGCAAATACCAAACTCCCAGTGCAGCAGCAAGAAACACCACAAAAAGTTCAGGATGACCAAATGGCTTCACAGTCCACTCAGGGAGACACTAAGCTTCCAGTGGCCACAGTTTACCAACAAAGAGAGAAATCAACACCGGTACCTAATGTTCAATGGAAAATAAGAAACGATGTCCTCCAGGTCACATAGATGCAGATCCAACTTTGATGGTCTCACCAGAAATGAAGCTAAAGCTCCGGACAACAAGATATATTTCATGTGTCCAAACTCAGAGGCAGTTTCTCAAGAAGGCTTTTGGCCAGCAGAGTTCCATGTTTGTGGAGTGTTTACGCAGTCACTTACTTTTGGAAACTCCTCTACCACCTCCAAGGTTGTGAACTCCTGAGCATTTTCCATTCCAGATATGTATTCACAGATTTTCTAACTCTTCTTTTCGAATTGCATCTTACATAGGGTGAAGATAATGTCAATGGATTTTTCTGGATGAGAGTGGGAAGACTTTTGTGTAGGACATATTTGCATACATATTGGATTCATTTTCCAATTTTCCATTTGAAATACTGAATCCCTGACACTAAACCATACCCTACTAGTGTCTGACTACTAATCCTAATATGAGGCAGAAAAATAACCCAAACATAATAGAAATACAAACAGTTCAGAGGAGGCACGGTGTATAGTTGGACTTGCCTTTTGCATTATAAAGGCTAGGAGTTATTAATCTAGACAATTTTTGTTGCAATAGTTGTCCATGTGATTTTAAAGATAACAAATATGTGAATTCTTGTCTCTCTTTCTCTGTAGCCTACTCAGCACATATATTTTTATATGCACATAGAGAATCCTACCTGGTACTACACGTACATTCTTGTGAGGTCGCTGACTTGGCAGATACAAATTGAGAGAAGAGATCACTCCTCATAAACGCCGTTGGAACTGAAAATTCAACCTATGGGTGAGTTTCCTAGAGAACAAAATTATACACAAATCTTTGTTCAGTAAAATGAATATTTTTGGATCTGTGGATGATATATATTTCATGGTGAATTTTGATTGGCATATATTGCTATTTTTAATGTCTCTCTGTGTGTGTGTGTGTGTGTGTGTGTGTGTATATATATATATATATATATATATATATATATATATATATACACACTCTCTCCATATTTTTCATAATATGAAATATATGTGTCTTATATACACTTCCTAATTTCATTCATGTTCATGAACGTGGATTTATACTCAACGTTTCACAAGATTATTCTCAGAAAATTTCATCCACCTTAAATACATATTTGATTCCTAGTACTGAAAACTAACTTCAGTGAATGGTGCATACAAATCCTAACATTTCTACAGTAACTGACACAGTTTATCATCAATGCAAGTAGATTCCTATGGGACATGATGTGTATATCGACGTTCATTTTTATTCAACACTGGGACATTACAATTTCTTCAGTTTATGCACATCATAGGATATATATTTCCTCCACAATTTAGCAAATTTATAGGGATTTGTTTCAATTTCAATCACTTCCTGCTTCAGAACACATGTTTTCCTCCATGTTTCTTGACTGATCTTTTCATGAGCTTTCTTTCCAAACACATTATTTTCGATTTCCTTTATCACTTTTAAAGCAAAACGGACACACACTTTATGATAAACCATAACTATAATATCACTATTAGATGTATAACTGGTTGGAATGAATGATTTTATATCAATAAAAGATTTCTTATATATTTTCTGATATCAATTCAATACATTTTGTAAAGTGGAACCAGTTATATTATTTATTCACAGTATGGTCTATTCATGCATTATCTCTATATTAATAGACACAGGTTACACCTCTTTGTATCCCCAATACTAATTTATACATCTTCAAAATATTGCTCCCAGAAATGGTGGAAGAAATACTCATATCACCTGATCTACATATGCATGGTATCACAGTAATATTCTGGACACAAAATGCAAAATTCACACGTATGACTGTACCAAAGCCTAAATGGAAACTGAACATGGATTACTAAAAACATCCATGACCAGGTTGCCTAATGCTCTCAAATGTCAATCCTATTGGTGACTACATATTTGTTTCTTCCTAAGATTATATATTCAACCTCAGTACCATTGAAATTGTCTAATTTATTCACTCACTTTGTACTATTCCTGATTTCCTAATGTCTCTATTGATATCTACTTTCCTACATATTTTCTCCAGTTCAACATTGTGACTGACCCTTCACATGTGCTGACATTGACATTCACTCTCTAACCGAAACCCTATTGCTTATGAACTTTGGTCCAAATCCTATACTCACTCTTCTTCCGAAACATACTGACTATCTTTCTGATCCTATCAACTATCCCTTTTTGAGTGGATGTTCTCTACTACATTCAATCATCCAAGGTACAAGGTCCTATGCTATTGTATATCGATTTTTCTGAAACATGTATGCAGAACGTAATTCAAAGCTAGGTATCACAATCAGTTGCCCAATGCACTTCTGAGCTTCAAATCTTACCTAGATTTCTGTTTTCATACTTATATTTCATCTCTATATTCCTATAAATATTGCAGGTTCCCAAGACCATTATTCATCCCGCAGAATGATTCCTAACCCAAATCGAACCTGTAATTAACCCTAACCATACACTGTTGCCTCAATCTAAAATTACAAAAGAGCAGGGACAGAGTTCATCTTACAATACAGTAATGTAGGGTATCTTCCAACTGCTGAGAACCTCAAAGTTCGATGCAGAAATGATCCCTGGAGAAGATGTAGGCAGCTATGAAGGATCTGAGAGAGCAAAAGCCATCTTCCATGGCAAACAACCTGAACAGGATGAAGGGATGTGTATGCATCAGCCTTTCTCTTCTTAATGTAGAGAAGATGGACCTAACCAGGCCTGCGTGGAGAGCTGTTCCCAGGTGCCTATTTTGATATACCATTTTAACTAGTCAAATTGTCACACAAAGTAGGAGCAGCCTCCATCTAAAGGGACCCTTGGAATAAACTGTTAGGACAAAGTTGTTGCCAAGAGAGGGACCTCATTCAGTTCCTGAAGGAAGTGACCTAGCTAACTTCCTTGGTGATGGAGCTCTCTGAAATTGTGATGCAAGAAGCCAGGCACCGAGAGCCAGTCCCAGTCCCAGTCCCAGTGGGCTCACTTGTTTGGATTTACCAAGTACAAGTAAGACTTTCTTGGTACCTAATGATGTGAGGATGGCCAAATGCCAGTTGAGCTCTGAAGAGGGGCCTTTTCTGAGATAGCAGGTAGTGGCTAACTGCAGGCTCCTCACAGCATCACAGAGTTGGCCAAGGAGACATGATCTGAAAGTGGAAAGGCCATTTCGAGAGGAACATAGTATAGCCCACCAGTCAGAGGACACTCTGGATAGTCACAGACCCACTTTTGGGAAGGAGGTGCCTTTATGTGTGTGGGTGTGAGTTTCTGGTTTTGTCTCATGTTCTGAGAATAGGTAGAAAAGGTGGTTGGTTTGGTTTGGAGTCGACTGTTTCTAGTTACTCTTTTGACAAGGCAAGTGTTTCTATGTCTGTGTATCCACTGTGTCCGTGGTTTTAGACATTAGAAAAGAGAATGCATCAATGGAGGTGTCCTGTCTAGTAGAAAGCTTCCCAGCATTCATCGTTCACAATTGATAAATGGACTGTGGTTTGCCTTATGGATAGGAAACAACTACTAACTTCCTAAGTTCCTGTTTTCTTCCTGAATTCTGGCCACTCTCCAGAATAAGCTCATGATTTATTGTCCAAGATATGTACCACCTCCAAGCTCTGTGACATGTCCATGTTCTTGATAGCTGAAGGGAATGGGAACATCTCTGAAAACTCAGATATTAGTGTGAGCAGTAGAGTCTCAGTGGAGAAACCCTGCTTTGGTCCATTTGCTTACCTATGGTTCTGTTGCCTTGAATGTCAGGAAGGTCTTTGCCTCAGGCCACCCCTTTTAGAAGCCTGAAGAAACAGTTTTCAAATTTAAATGAATGGGTATCACGTGTGGCTCTTTGCTTAATTGCTTTGGAAAGGGATGTGTCTTAATCAGACACTAGGCCCTGATTGAGGGGGTGGCTAAGATTCTCAGCTCCTGATAAATCTAAAGAAGATCCCATGTGTGCATCCAAAACCAAAATGGCAAAATGATCAGTCATTGTGGATGAAGTCTCTTGTCTTCCTGTGTTAGGTCCTGAACTCCATCAAGTGAGAATAGGATTCCTTTGGGTCAAATGAGTTCTTCAAAGTCCTGCAGAAGTGCTTGGGTTCTCTCATGATGCCAAATCACAGAAGCAATCTATACCTGACATTCAGTAGGCCTCAAATTGGAGAAGCAGAGCAGTATTAACAGCAGGCCTATATTATCACTCCTTGTTCACAGGATGGGTTTCCAGGCCACCCTAAATTTAGACAAATGAGGGGCAAGGGTGCATATTTTGGACACTGTCGTGGGCTGCGCCCCTCATGGAAACCTCCAGCCAGAGTTTATGATGAGTGTCTATATGGATGAAGATGAGGGCCATGTGGAAATGTTTTGGTTTTAATTGTGGTCATTTGTGTGGCGGTTGGAAGAGATGACTGGGTCTACATGGGCTTGAACTCTGGTGTGATTTCCCTTAGAGACTGAGTTTGGGAACTGACGACAGAGAAGTATTGCCATGAATTGTGTTGGGATTGTAGGAGGCCACACATGAGAGTTGCCCTTGAAACCTGAGATCTAGGCCCAGGATGGCTTTCCACAGAGAACTGAAAATCTCAGCAAAGATATCACATGATTTTATTCTGAAAAACTTGGCAGCCATAGTTAGAGTCAAAAGACACATGGACCTCACGTTGTAGACCTCAATGGGCCTGGCTTCATGTGACCTTTTGGCCACTGTTTGGGAAGCCTTGCCTATGAGAGTTCCTCAGAGCTTTCATTGAAATTAGCTTCCTCCCCATGTAATGGTTCCTAGATGAATGGAAACCCCAAAGTGCCTCCAACTTCATTCTTGAAAAATGCATAGATAAATACCATGATGTTTTTGAAATTCCCAATGACCAAGTGGCACTGGAGAACCATTGGTTGTTCTCTTGCTGATCATTAGTGTTACAGACAGTGCCTTGATTGGCTGGGTTTCATGAAAATGGTGTGGAACAGAGATGCCAGTAAGTTGGAGCCTGCTGAGTAGTGGGCCTAGAGCAGTGGTGGGCAGGTGTGTGATAATACAACTGTGGTATGGCCATGTGGATCAGCCATTGGCTTCCAAATAGCTGGTGACTGACTTGGTACAGCCAGCAGACTATTATATGAAAAGGCATCTTGTTATATGGAGAGGTTTCTGGGCAATGTTCAGAATCAGGTTGCGATGGTCAAGGGGGCAAGCTATGTGGGATAGAACCCTGGTTGGTGAATTCTCCTGCAGACCCTGACCCAACACACGTCACAGAACACCCTCTAGCACTATATCCTAGTTGAACTCCTTGTATTTCGTGAAGCAAATACCAAACTTCCAGTGCAGCAGCAAGAAACACCACAAAAAGTTCAGGATGACCAAATGGCTTCACAGTCCACTCAGGGAGACACTAAGCTTCCAGTGGCCACAGTTTACCAACAAAGAGAGAAATCAACACCGGTACCTAATGTTCAATGGAAAATAAGAAACGATGTCCTCCAGGTCACATAGATGCAGATCCAACTTTGATGGTCTCACCAGAAATGAAGCTAAAGCTCCGGACAACAAGATATATTTCATGTGTCCAAACTCAGAGGCAGTTTCTCAAGAAGGCTTTTGGCCAGCAGAGTTCCATGTTTGTGGAGTGTTTACGCAGTCACTTACTTTTGGAAACTCCTCTACCACCTCCAAGGTTGTGAACTCCTGAGCATTTTCCATTCCAGATATGTATTCACAGATTTTCTAACTCTTCTTTTCGAATTGCATCTTACATAGGGTGAAGATAATGTCAATGGATTTTTCTGGATGAGAGTGGGAAGACTTTTGTGTAGGACATATTTGCATACATATTGGATTCATTTTCCAATTTTCCATTTGAAATACTGAATCCCTGACACTAAACCATACCCTACTAGTGTCTGACTACTAATCCTAATATGAGGCAGAAAAATAACCCAAACATAATAGAAATACAAACAGTTCAGAGGAGGCACGGTGTATAGTTGGACTTGCCTTTTGCATTATAAAGGTTAGGAGTTATTAATCTAGACAATTTTTGTTGCAATAGTTGTCCATGTGATTTTAAAGATAACAAATATGTGAATTCTTGTCTCTCTTTCTCTGTAGCCTACTCAGCACATATATTTTTATATGCACATAGAGAATCCTACCTGGTACTACACGTACATTCTTGTGAGGTCGCTGACTTGGCAGATACAAATTGAGAGAAGAGATCACTCCTCATAAACGCCGTTGGAACTGAAAATTCAACCTATGGGTGAGCTTCCTAGAGAACAAAATTATACACAAATCTTTGTTCAGTAAAATGAATATTTTTGGATCTGTGGATGATATATATTTCATGGTGAATTTTGATTGGCATATATTGCTATTTTTAATGTCTCTCTCTGTGTGTGTGTGTGTGTGTGTGTGTGTATATATATATATATATATATATATATATATATATATATATATATATATACACACTCTCTCCATATTTTTCATAATATGAAATATATGTGTCTTATATACACTTCCTAATTTCATTCATGTTCATGAACGTGGATTTATACTCAACGTTTCACAAGATTATTCTCAGAAAATTTCATCCACCTGAAATACATATTTGATTCCTAGTACTGAAAACTAACTTCAGTGAATGGTGCATACAAATCCTAACATTTCTACAGTAACTGACACAGTTTATCATCAATGCAAGTAGATTCCTATGGGACATGATGTGTATATCGACGTTCATTTTTATTCAACACTGGGACATTACAATTTCTTCAGTTTATGCACATCATAGGATATATATTTCCTCCACAATTTAGCAAATTTATAGGGATTTGTTTCAATTTCAATCACTTCCTGCTTCAGAACACATGTTTTCCTCCATGTTTCTTGACTGATCTTTTCATGAGCTTTCTTTCCAAACACATTATTTTCGATTTCCTTTATCACTTTTAAAGCAAAACGGACACACACTTTATGATAAACCATAACTATAATATCACTATTAGATGTATAACTGGTTGGAATGAATGATTTTATATCAATAAAAGATTTCTTATATATTTTCTGATATCAATTCAATACATTTTGTAAAGTGGAACCAGTTATATTATTTATTCACAGTATGGTCTATTCATGCATTATCTCTATATTAATAGACACAGGTTACACCTCTTTGTATCCCCAATACTAATTTATACATCTTCAAAATATTGCTCCCAGAAATGGTGGAAGAAATACTCATATCACCTGATCTACATATGCATGGTATCACAGTAATATTCTGGACACAAAATGCAAAATTCACACGTATGACTGTACCAAAGCCTAAATGGAAACTGAACATGGATTACTAAAAACATCCATGACCAGGTTGCCTAATGCTCTCAAATGTCAATCCTATTGGTGACTACATATTTGTTTCTTCCTAAGATTATATATTCAACCTCAGTACCATTGAAATTGTCTAATTTATTCACTCACTTTGTACTATTCCTGATTTCCTAATGTCTCTATTGATATCTACTTTCCTACATATTTTCTCCAGTTCAACATTGTGACTGACCCTTCACATGTGCTGACATTGACATTCACTCTCTAACCGAAACCCTATTGCTTATGAACTTTGGTCCAAATCCTATACTCACTCTTCTTCCGAAACATACTGACTATCTTTCTGATCCTATCAACTATCCCTTTTTGAGTGGATGTTCTCTACTACATTCAATCATCCAAGGTACAAGGTCCTATGCTATTGTATATCGATTTTTCTGAAACATGTATGCAGAACGTAATTCAAAGCTAGGTATCACAATCAGTTGCCCAATGCACTTCTGAGCTTCAAATCTTACCTAGATTTCTGTTTTCATACTTATATTTCATCTCTATATTCCTATAAATATTGCAGGTTCCCAAGACCATTATTCATCCCGCAGAATGATTCCTAACCCAAATCGAACCTGTAATTAACCCTAACCATACACTGTTGCCTCAATCTAAAATTACAAAAGAGCAGGGACAGAGTTCATCTTACAATACAGTAATGTAGGGTATCTTCCAACTGCTGAGAACCTCAAAGTTCGATGCAGAAATGATCCCTGGAGAAGATGTAGGCAGCTATGAAGGATCTGAGAGAGCAAAAGCCATCTTCCATGGCAAACAACCTGAACAGGATGAAGGGATGTGTATGCATCAGCCTTTCTCTTCTTAATGTAGAGAAGATGGACCTAACCAGGCCTGCGTGGAGAGCTGTTCCCAGGTGCCTATTTTGATATACCATTTTAACTAGTCAAATTGTCACACAAAGTAGGAGCAGCCTCCATCTAAAGGGACCCTTGGAATAAACTGTTAGGACAAAGTTGTTGCCAAGAGAGGGACCTCATTCAGTTCCTGAAGGAAGTGACCTAGCTAACTTCCTTGGCGATGGAACTCTCTGAAATTGTGATGCAAGAAGCCAGGCACCGAGAGCCAGTCCCAGTCCCAGTCCCAGTGGGCTCACTTGTTTGGATTTACCAAGTACAAGTAAGACTTTCTTGGTACCTAATGATGTGAGGATGGCCAAATGCCAGTTGAGCTCTGAAGAGGGGCCTTTTCTGAGATAGCAGGTAGTGGCTAACTGCAGGCTCCTCACAGCATCACAGAGTTGGCCAAGGAGACATGATCTGAAAGTGGAAAGGCCATTTCGAGAGGAACATAGTATAGCCCACCAGTCAGAGGACACTCTGGATAGTCACAGACCCACTTTTGGGAAGGAGGTGCCTTTATGTGTGTGGGTGTGAGTTTCTGGTTTTGTCTCATGTTCTGAGAATAGGTAGAAAAGGTGGTTGGTTTGGTTTGGAGTCGACTGTTTCTAGTTACTCTTTTGACAAGGCAAGTGTTTCTATGTCTGTGTATCCACTGTGTCCGTGGTTTTAGACATTAGAAAAGAGAATGCATCAATGGAGGTGTCCTGTCTAGTAGAAAGCTTCCCAGCATTCATCGTTCACAATTGATAAATGGACTGTGGTTTGCCTTATGGATAGGAAACAACTACTAACTTCCTAAGTTCCTGTTTTCTTCCTGAATTCTGGCCACTCTCCAGAATAAGCTCATGATTTATTGTCCAAGATATGTACCACCTCCAAGCTCTGTGACATGTCCATGTTCTTGATAGCTGAAGGGAATGGGAACATCTCTGAAAACTCAGATATTAGTGTGAGCAGTAGAGTCTCATTGGAGAAACCCTGCTTTGGTCCATTTGCTTACCTATGGTTCTGTTGCCTTGAATGTCAGGAAGGTCTTTGCCTCAGGCCACCCCTTTTAGAAGCCTGAAGAAACAGTTTTCAAATTTAAATGAATGGGTATCACGTGTGGCTCTTTGCTTAATTGCTTTGGAAAGGGATGTGTCTTAATCAGACACTAGGCCCTGATTGAGGGGGTGGCTAAGATTCTCAGCTCCTGATAAATCTAAAGAAGATCCCATGTGTGCATCCAAAACCAAAATGGCAAAATGATCAGTCATTGTGGATGAAGTCTCTTGTCTTCCTGTGTTAGGTCCTGAACTCCATCAAGTGAGAATAGGATTCCTTTGGGTCAAATGAGTTCTTCAAAGTCCTGCAGATGTGCTTGGGTTCTCTCATGATGCCAAATCACAGAAGCAATCTATACCTGACATTCAGTAGGCCTCAAATTGGAGAAGCAGAGCAGTATTAACAGCAGGCCTATATTATCACTCTTTGTTCACAGGATGGGTTTCCAGGCCACCCTAAATTTAGACAAATGAGGGGCAAGGGTGCATATTTTGGACACTGTAGTGGGCTGCGCCCCTCATGGAAACCTCCAGCCAGAGTTTATGATGAGTGTCTATATGGATGAAGATGAGGGCCATGTGGAAATGTTTTGGTTTTAATTGTGGTCATTTGTGTGGCGGTTGGAAGAGATGACTGGGTCTACATGGGCTTGAACTCTGGTGTGATTTCCCTTAGATACTGAGTTTGAGAACTGACGACAGAGAAGTATTGCCATGAATTGTGTTGGGATTGTAGGAGGCCACACATGAGAGTTGCCCTTGAAACCTGAGATCTAGGCCCAGGATGGCTTTCCACAGAGAACTGAAAATCTCAGCAAAGATATCACATGATTTTATTCTGAAAAACTTGGCAGCCATAGTTAGAGTCAAAAGACACATGGACCTCACGTTGTAGACCTCAATGGGCCTGGCTTCATGTGACCTTTTGGCCACTGTTTGGGAAGCCTTGCCTATGAGAATTCCTCAGAGCTTTCATTGAAATTAGCTTCCTCCCCATGTAATGGTTCCTAGATGAATGGAAACCCCAAAGTGCCTCCAACTTCATTCTTGAAAAATGCATAGATAAACACCATGAAATTTTTTAAAATTCCCAATGACCAGGTGGCACTGGAGAACCATTGGATGTCCTGTTGCTGATCATAAGTATAACAGACAGTGCCTTGATTGACTGGGTTTCATGAAAATTGTGTAGTACAGAGATGCCAGTAAGTTGGAGGCTGCTGAGTAGTGGGCCTAGAGCAGTGGTGGGCAGATGTGTGGTAATACATCTGTGTTGTGGCCATTTGGATCTGCCATTGGCTTCCAAATGGCTTGTGACTGACTTGGTGCAGCCAGGAGACCATTATATGAAAAGGCATCTTGTTATATGCAGGGGTTTCTGGCAATGTTCATAATCAGGTTTCTCTGGTCAAGGCGATAAGCAATGTGGGATAGAAGCCTAGTTGGTGCATTTTCCTGCAGAGCCTGACCCACCACACGTTACAAGACTCCCTCAAGCACTGTGTGCCAGTTGAACTCCTTGTATGTCATGAAGCAAATACCAAACTCCCAGTGTAGCAGCAAGAAACACCACGAAAAGTGGAGGATGACCAAATGGCTTCAAAGTCCACACTGGGAGTCACATTGCCCGAAGTGGCCACAGTTTACCTACAAAGAGAGACTTCAGCACTGGTGCCTCATGTTCATTGGAAAATAAGAAACCATGTCCTCTAAGTCACATAGATGCAGACCCAGCTTTGATTGTCTCACAACAAAGGTAGGTAAAGCTCCTGACAAAAACATATATTTCAAGTGCACAACCTCAGGGGCAGTTTCTCAAGAAGTCTTTAGTCCAGCAGAGCTCCATGTTTGTGAAGTGTTTACCCTGTTCCTTACTTTTGGAAACTCATCAACCACTTGCAAAGTTGTGAAATCATGAGCATATTCAATTCCAGATATGTACTCACAGATTTTTTACCTCTTTTCATATAATTGTGAATTACTTAAGGTGAGGGTAAGTCAAGGCATTGTTCAGGATGAGAGTGGAAAGATTTTTTGTATCACAATTTTGCATACACTTTGGATTAATTTTCCTAGTTGAACAACATTATACATAAATCCATGTTCAGTATAATAAATATTTTTGCATCCGTGGATGATATATATTTCACTATGAATTTCAATTGGCATACATATTGCTACTTTTTAATGTCTTTGTTTTTTTTTGTATATATATATATATATATATATATATATATATATATATATATATATATATATATATATATCTCCTATCCAGATTTTTCAAAATATATGTGTTTTATTATACACTCTCTAAATTCTATTATGTTCATATATGTGGATGTATAATCAACTTTTCACAAGATTATACTCAGAAATATTCATCCACCTGAAATACATATTTGTTTCCTAATACAGACAACTAACTTCAGTGAACGATGCATACAAATCCTAATATTTCTACATTAACTGACTCAGTTTTACATCAATGCAAGTAGATTCCTATGGGGCATGACATGTATTTTGACGTTCATTTTTATTCAAGACTTGTACGTTGCTATTTCTTCACTTTATGCACATCATATGATATATATTTCATCCACAAGTTAGCATATTTATAGGCATTTGTTTCACTTTCAATCACTTCCTGCTTCAGAACAAATGTATTCCTCCATGTTTCTTGACTGGTCGTTTCATGAGACTACTTTCTAAACACATGATTTTTGAATTACATAATCACTTTTGAAGCAAAAATCACACCCTTCATGATAAACCATAACCATAATATTACCATTAGATGTATAACTAGTTGGAATGAATGATAGTATTTCAATATAAGATTTCTTATATATTTTAAGATATCAATTCAATCCATTATTTTATGTAGAACTAGTTATATTATTAATTCACAGTGTGGTCTACTCATGCATTTTCTCTAGATTCATATACACAGGGTACATCTCTTTGTACCCCCAATACTAATTTATACATCTTCAAAATATTGCTTCAAAAAATGGTGGAAGAATTGCTCATGTAACCTGATCTACATATATATTTTATCACAGTAATATTCTGGACACAAAACGCAAGGCTCACACTTATGTTTGTACCATAGCCTAAATGGAAATTGAACATGTATTACTATAAACATCCATGTCCAGGTTGTCTAATGCTCAATATCAATCCTATTGGTGACTACATATTTGTTTCTTCCTAAGATTATATATTCAAACTCAACCCTGTTGGAAATGTCTAATCCTATCACTCACATTATACTTTGCCTTATTTCCTAATGTGTCTATTGATATCTGTTTTCCTACATATTTTCCCCTGTTCATCATGTGACTGACTCTTCTCATGTGCTGACATTTACGTTCACTCTCTAACCAAAAACCTATTACTAATGAAATTTGTTCCAAAACCTATACTCACTCTTCTTCCTAAACCTACTGACTATCCCAGTTTGAGTGGATGTTCTCTTCTACATTCCATCATCCAAGGTACAAGGTCTTTTGCCATTCGATATCGAATTATGTGAGACAACTGTTCAGAATGTAATTCAAAGCTAAGTATCCCAATCAAGGGCAAAATGCCCTTCTGGGCTTCAAGTCTTACCTAGATTTCTGTTTTCATACTTATATTTCACCAATATATTCTTATAAATATTGCATGTTCCAATACCATTATTCATCTCACAGAATGATTCCTAACCCAAATGGAACATGTTATTAACCCTAAGAATGCAGCGTTCCCTCAATCTAATTTTACAGAAGAACAGGGACAGAGTTTGACTTACAATACAGAAATGTAGGTGATCTTCCACCTGCTGAGAACCTCAAAGGTCCATGTAGAAATGATCCCTGGAGAAGATGTAGGCAGCTATGAAAGACCTGAGAGAGCAAAAGTCATCTTCCATGGCAAACATCCTGGTCAGGATGAAAGGATATGTCAGAATCAGCCTCTCTCTTCTTAATGTAGAGAAGATGGACCAAACCAGGCCTGTGTGGAGAGCTGTTCCAGGAGCCTATGGTTGATCTACCATTCTAACTTGTGAAAATTTCAAAGGAAGTAGGGGCAGCCTCCGTTTCATTGGTCAATTGAAA
The DNA here is from genome assembly GCF_048772815.1 of Callospermophilus lateralis. Taxonomy (NCBI): domain Eukaryota; kingdom Metazoa; phylum Chordata; class Mammalia; order Rodentia; family Sciuridae; genus Callospermophilus; species Callospermophilus lateralis. Next base: position 132,278 of record NW_027514859.1, on the reverse strand, counting down.
GCAACTGTGAGGACAAAGTGTTTGCCAAGGCAGTGACCTCATTCAGTTCCTTAAAGAAATGACCACATCTTACACTTTTGGTGATGGAACACTGTGAACTTTTGATCCAGGAAGCCAGGAACCCAGAGTCAGGCCCAGTCCCAGTCCCATTGGGCTCGCTTGTTTTGATTGAACAAGGACAGAGACATTATTTTTTGGTCCTACTGTTGTGAGGATGACCGAATGCCAGGAAAGCTCTGAAAACTGGCCTTTCCAGAGAAAGCAGGTAGTGGCTCATCGCGGACTCCTGACAACTTCACAGAGTTGGCTAAGGAGACCAGATCTGAGACAGGACAGGCCATGTTGGGGGAATATATTATGGCCCACGAGTCAGACCACCCTCTGGATAGTCACAGACCTACTTGGGGGAAGGAGGTGCCTTTGTGGTTGTGGGTGTGAGTTTTTGGTTTTGTCTCATGTTCTGAGAATAGATAGGAAAGGCGGTTTGTTTGGTTTGGTATGGACTGTTTCTAGTAAGTCATGTGACAAGGCGAGTGTTTCTATGTCTGTGTGTCCCACTGTGTCCGTGGTTGTAGACATTAGAAAATAGAATGCATCAATGGATGTGTCCTGTCTAGTAGAAAGCTTCCCAGTATTCATCCTGCCCAATTTATGATTAGGCAGAAGATTGCCTTATGGATGGGCAACACCTGCTATCTTCCTAATTTCCTATTTTCTTCCTGAATTCTGGCCACACTCCAGAATAGGCTCATGGTTTTGAGTAAAAGATATGTACCACCTCCAAGCTCTGTGATATGGCCATGTACTGGATAGCTGAAGGGACTGGCAAGCACCTCAGAAAACTCAGATATCAGTTAGACCAGAAAAGTCACAGTGGAGAAACCCTGCTTTGGGCCTTTTGCTTACCTATTTTTCTTTTGCCCTGAATGTCAGGAAGGTCTTTGCCTCCAGCCACCCCTTTTTGAAGCCCTAAGAAACAGTTTTCAAATGGAAATGAATGGGCATCACCTGTGGCTCTTTGCTTAATTGCTTTGGAAAGGGATGTGTCGGAATCAGCCTCCTGGCCCTGTGTGAGGCTGTGGCTTAGATTATCAGCACCTGATGAATCTAAAGAAAGACCCCATGTGTGCATCCAAAATCAAAGGGCAAAAATTGCAGTCATTGTGGATGAAGTCTCTAGCTTTCCTCTGTAAGGTTTCTCACTTCAATCAAGTGAGAATAGGGATCCTTTGGGTCAAAAGAATTCTCCAAATCCCTGCAAAAGCTTGCCCATGTGTGCTTGGATTTTCTCATGACTCCAAATCACATAAAGAATCTAAACCCCACAGTCAGAAAGCCTCAAATTGTAGAAGTGGAAAAGTATTAATGGCAGACCTATTTGATTACTCCTGGTTCACATGAAGGGTGTCCAGGCCACTGAGATTTTAGGCAAATGAGGGACAAGGGAGCTTATTTTGGACACTGTCTTTGACTGCGCCCCTAATGGAAAACTCCAGCCAAAGGTTATGAAGAAGATGAGGGCCGTGTGGGAGTGTTTTGGTTTTAATTGTGGTCATTTGTGTGGCAGTTGGAAGAGATGATTGGGTCCATCTGGGCTTGAACTCTGGTGTGATTCCCCTTAGAGACTGAGTTCTGGAACAGACCTCAGAGAAGTATTGCCATCAATTGTTTTGGGATTTTAGGAGACCACACATGAGAGTGACCATTGGAAACTGAGATCTAGGCCCAGATTGACTTTCCACAGATCACTGGGAATCTCAGTGAGGAAATCACAATATTTTATTCTGAAAGACTTGGCAGCCATAGTTGAGAGTCAAAAAACACATGGACCTCACATTGTAGAACTCAATAGGCCTGGCTTCATGCGACCTTTTGACCACTCTTTGGGAAGCCTTGCCCTTGAGAGTTCCCCAGAGCTTTCATTGAAATGAGCTTCCTCACCATTTAACAGGTCCTGAATATATTGAAACCCACAGTGCCTCCAACATCATCCTTGAAAAATGGCTAAACAGATACCATGAAATTTTTGAAATTCCCAAGACCAGGTGGCACTGGAGAACCTTTGGATGTCCTGATGCTGATCTTGAGTACACCAGACAGTGCCTGGATTCACTAGGTTTCATGAAAATTGTGTTGAATAGAGATGCCAGTACGTTGGAGCCTGCTGAATAGTGGGCCTAGAACAGTGCTTGGCAGGTGTGTGATAAAACATGTGGTGGGGCAATGTTACTGACATGGTGCAGCCAGTAGATACTTCTGTGTAAAGGTATATTGTTATATGGAGAGCTTTCAGGGCAATGTTCAGAATCAGGTTGCTATGGTCAAGGGGGCAAGCTATGTGGGATAGAAGCCTGGTTGGTGCATTCTCCTGCAGACTCTGACCCACCACTCGTCACAGAACTCCCTCCAGCACTGTGACACAGTTGAACTCCTTGTATTTCGTGAAGCAAATACCAAATCCCCAATTTAGCAGCAACAAACACCACGAAAATTGGAGGATGACCAAATGGCTTCACAGCCCACACTGGGAGACACTTAGCTCCCAGTGTCCACAGGTTACCTACGAAGTGAGAATTCAGCACTGCTGCCTCATTTTCATTAGAAAATAAAAAACCGTGTCCTCCAGGTCACATAGATGCAGACCCAGGTTTGATGGTCTCACTACAAAGGAAGCTAAAGCTTGTGACAACAAGATATATTTCAAGTGCCCAAATTCAGAGGCAGTTTCTCAAGAAGTCTTTAGTCCAACAGAACTCCATGTTTGTGGAGTGTTCACCCTGTCCCTTACTTTTGCAAACTCCTCTACCACCTCCAAGGTTTCAAAATCCTGAGCATATTCCATTCAAGATGTGTTTTCACTGATTTTCTAACTCTTCTCCTCTAATGATGTTTTAGTTGGAGCGAAGGTACTGTCAAGGCATTGTTCTGGATAAGAGTGGAAACATTTTTGTGTAGCACATGTTTACATACACATTGTATTCATTTTCCAATTTTCCATTCGAAATACTGAATCCCTGACACTAACCCCTACCCTACTATATTCTGACTACTAATACTAATATGATGGAGAAAAATAACCCAAACAGAATGAAAATACAACCATTTCAGAGGAGGCATGGTGTATAGTTGGACTTACCTTTTGCATTATATAGGGTAGGATTTATAAATCTAGTCAATTTTTTGTTGAAATAGTTCTCCATGTTTTTTTTAAAGTTAACCACCTATGAATTCCTTTCTCCCTTTCTCTGTAGCCTATTCACCACCTGTATTTTTATATGCACAGATAGAATCCTACCTGGTACCACACGTACATTCTTGTGAGTTGGCTGACTTGGCAGATACAAATTGTAAGGGATCACTCCTCTTAAACGATGTTGGAACCGAAAATTTAAATTATGGGTGATCTTCCTACTTGAACAATATTATTCATAAATCCATGTTCAGTAAAATAAATATTTTTCTATCTGTCGATGATATATATTTCATTATAAATTTCAATTGGCATATATATTGCTGTTTTTAATGTGTGTGTGTGTGTGTATATATATATATATATATATATATATATATATATATATATATATATTCTCCAGATTTTTCAACAAATGAAATATGTGTCTTATTTTACACTCATCAAATTCATTCATATTCATGTATGTGGATTTATAATCAACTTTTCACAAGATTATTCTTAGAAATATTAATTCACCTGAAATACATATTTGTTTCCTAGTACTGAAAACTAACTTCAGTGAATGGTGCATAAGAATCCTAATATTTCTACAGTAACTGACCCAGTTTAATATTAATGCAAGTAGATTCCAATCGGACATGATGTGTATTTTGACGTTCATTTTTATTCAACACTGGTAGATTAGTATTTCTTCAATTAATGCACATCATAGGATATAAATTTCATCCACAAGTTAGGAAATTTATAGGCATTTGTTTCACTATCAATCACTTTCTGCTTCAGAACACATGTGTTTCTCCATGTTTCTTGACTGGTCTTTAAATGAGAAAAGGGATGGACAAGGCAAGGAAAGGCACCTAAGATAGCACCGAATACAGGGAAACAGTCCTATTTGGTTGCAACCAGATTTAAAGGGCATTGCTTCTGTTGTAATCAGTTACTTCCCTGAACCCCAAGTTTAGGTTGTTTCAGAATTTTGTACCCAACATGTAAGGGAGCGGCTCAGAAGTTCACAGTCTGCAGAAGTTCAGAGAAAGCAGTTTTTGTTTCTGTTTTTTTTTCTCTGTTCTGGGCAAGTTAACATTTTAAGGACACCTGGGAGGGGGAGAGCTTTTTTCTTCTCTTTCTTTTTTCTCCCTGCCAGCTGTTACCATGGAGTCCAGTTGGTAACTTCTTTATCTTAGAAATGTAGCCATCTCTGTGAAGCCACAATTTGAGGCCAGAGGCCTTGTTCACATATTGCCAGCATTGTGACTGACTCTATCCAAACACATTATTTTGGATTTCCATAATCGCTTTTGAAGCAAAACTAACATATCTTCATGATAAACCATAACCATAATATTAATATTAGATGTATAACTGGTTAGAATGAATGATTGTAAATCAATATAAGATTTCTTATATATTTTCAAATATCAATTCAATCCATAATTTAAAGTGGAAACAGTTATATTATTTATTCACTGTATGGTCTATTCATGCATTATCTCTATATTCATGGACACAGTGTACACCTCTTTGTACACCCAATACCCATTTATATGCCTTCAAAATATTGCTCCCAGAAATGGTGGAAGAAATACTTGTGTCACCAGATCTACATATATATTTTATCACAGTAAAATTCTGGACACAAATGCAAAGGCACTTAGATTGTACGAAAGCCTAAATAGAAAGTAAGCATGGTTTACAAAAATCATCCATGTCAAGGTTGCCTTATGCTCTCAAATGTCAATCCTATTGGTGACTACATATTTGTTTCTTCCTAAGATTATATATTCAAACTCACCCTGTTGAAAATGTCTAATTGTATCACTCACTTTATACTTTGCCTGATTTAGTAATGTCTTTATTGATATCTGCTTTCCTACATATTTTCCTCAGTTCATTATTGTGACTGTTCTCATGTGCTGACATTTATATTCACTCTCTAACAGAACCCCTATTGCTAAAGAACTTTTGTTCCAAATCCTATACTCAGTCTTCTTCCCAAACCTACCGACTATCTTCTTAATCCTACTGGCTATCCCTTTTTGACTGGATTTTCTCTTATACATTCAATCATTCAAGTAATGTTCGTGCGAGCATCAGAGGTAGAGACCACGAAGAGACTGTCTCATGCAACAGCAAAAGGCTTATTGGAGGTCAAGCATGCTGGGGCTCAGAGCTCACAGAAATAGAGCAGAGAGCCCTGAGAACAGCTTAAGCAGAGCTTATATTCTTTCCTTGGAAAGGGCAGGGACGGAAGTTTATTGATGGGTCACGGTGAGTGGGCGGTTTGCATGTAAACGGGTGAGGGAATACATTCTGCAATTTGGCAGTTGGGGACAGCACATTCTGGGAACAAAATTAGCAAACAGTTCTCAATATTTCAACAGTGTTTTGTTAAGCATACAGAAAAATAGGAAGTTACAAGTACCTATTTTGTTAACCTTTCATTCCCCACTTCTTCTTCTGGCTACTTATAATTATAAAAGTGATCAAGGCTGGTGTCACATTCTATGTCTGCAAGTGGGTTATTACCATAAGTTTAACTTGTCCAATTTGAGCTTGGAGAAAAAAAATTACACGTTTGAGCAAACAGGGTTTTATACTTTGCAGTGATATGAGGATTATTATTGAACCGGCCATGGTTGATAAAAACGTAGTTAACCAGAGGGAATGTATGGATCAGAATCAAACCACCCTTTTTATGCCTCTCTCAGTGACGCTCTTCAAGGTGTCTTTTTAATTTACTCATAGATTTTTTTTACAACTCCAGTATGGTCGGCATAAAAACAATATTTTTCCCTCAATGCAGCACAAAGGCCCCCTTCTCTCATGAATGGGCGGTCCAACCCTCGACTGTTCTGTAAAACAACTTCAGACAGAGAGGATAAATATTCCTGCAAAGCTGTGATGGAGGTTTCTACTATCTTTAAGTTTTGTTCTATTGCTGCTACTAATTGGGTCATTTGTTGTGTCCCATGGACTAGGGCAGGGGTTTCTGTGCCCACCCCTGCAGCAACTCCTATTCCTAATAGGATGGCTAAAGTTAGGGATATATGTTCCCAGCGGAACCGTGTTGTATGCCCGCCTGTTTGAATTTCAAATGAACCTGCATCATTATAGAGCACTCTGGGAAACATCTGCACCATTACACAATTAATCACATCTGTTGACCATTTCATGAAAACATAAACAATGTTTATGTATATAGAATTATACTGTTGTAGGGACACACAAGGCAAGGCACCTAAGATATCACCGAAAACAGGGAAACAGTGCTATTTGGTTGCAACCGGATTCAGAGTGCATTGCTTCTGTTGTAATCAATTAACGCCCTGAACCCCAAGTTTAGGTAGTTTCAGAATTTTGTACCCAACATGAAAGAAAAGGGGCTCAGAAGTTCACAGTCGGCAGAACTTCACAAAAAGATTTTTTTTCTGTTATTTCCTCTGTTCTGGGCAAGTTAACTTTTCAAGAACACCTGGGAGGGGGAGAGCTTTTTCTTCCTTTTCTTTTATCCTCCTTCAGCTGTTACCATGAAGCCCAGTTGGTATTTTTTATTTTAGAAATGTAGCCATCTCTGTGAAGCCCCAGCTCAAGGCCAGAGGCCTTGTTCACATATTGTGTGAAAAACTATTAAGGGGTTGTCTAGCTTAGAAGTGCTGATTTTTCCAAGCAGTGGCCAAGTATAACAGGGCAACAGAAAAAGAGCAAGTTTATCTACACTGAACTCTTTTATAGGGACTCTTTTGCTGAAAGTTCTAAAGTCATCCATGGTGAAGACTTCTGGAGAAGTTCAGTTAAGATTTTTCTGTGGGCCTGGTATAGAGGGGAAAGACGGGGAAGGCGAGGAATGAGAGCAGCTCCGGGGATCTGAGAATGAGAAAAGAGAGATGTAAAAGCATAATGGAAAAGGGGTTTGGGATTTTCCTAGGAACAAAATCTTGAGCAGTAGAACAGGTAGAACAGAGGGGAAGACGGGAGTGAGTATCCCAGAAAGCCTGGGAGGGATTTTAAATTCTTAGTAACCTGTTTTCAGTGATGACAAAGCAACTTTAAAGGCCATTTTTATTACATCTTGGATAGGGGTCTGAGGGCTCTTCTCAGCTGGTTTGAGCTTTGGGTTACCTGGTAAGAGGACCTGGGGAGACCGGGTGTAGGCACTGACAGGAGAAGAGAGGAGTGAGTGTTTAGAGGGGTACCTCAGTACCTGCTACCTCAGCAAGGGAGCAATGATCTGAGAACTGGCGGAGGTTTGGGTTTTTGATCTAGTAACTGGAGGAGAGAAATCAGGTTGCTGAGGTGGGACTGACAGTAGAGAGTCTGGAGCAGAAGCCTGAGGGTGAGGATCTATTGGAGATGCATAGTTCAGGAAGTGAGCGAAGGAGGTAAAAGGCCTCCACATAGGGGAATTTCCTTTCATCCTCTTGAGCACTTGCAGAAATTAAAAAGGTAACACAGAATTTGAGGATCTAGAGACTCCTCTGGGGGCCATCAGTTTTGGTTGTCTAATTGGTAATATGGCCAATGCTGTGTACTGAATTTGATGAGGATTTTGCGTTCCACCAGGCAGCCCCTGTATGCTCAAATCCCCATCACTTACAGAAGAAGTTGGCTTTCCCTCCACACAGCCATGGCTGTTTGTGGCTTTGATAGTCTGCTGGGCAAACATACTAATCTAGTCTAGCCAACATGCATCTGGCTCACGTGTCCCTAAATCCCTAATGTTTGTTTCCATTATCTATGGTAAGGAAGGGATTTAATTGAATTTTAGTGGGGTTTTCATCAGCGATATCCTAATGGGAAAGACTTATAGCCAGCTGACAAATGTCTGGGTGGAGAGCTAGCCACCAGGTCCCTAAGGGAGCTGTATACGAGTTAGAGCATACTTCTTGTCTAGTAGGATTTGTGATAAGCCATCGCTGCTGAACGGGCTGATGAGCGTTAGGTGTACTGGTGGCCAAGGGGAGAGTCCACAGCCTTATCCACATAGCGAATATGCAATTTGAAATGGTTACCAGTCTTTCCCAGTTTCCAGACAGAGTCTGGACAGGGCGCAGGCTTGAGATGAGAGGCATGGATCCAGGAAGTGTTTCCGTCTACTTTTACCGCTGTAGGTGTTATAATTAGCACCTGGTATGGTCCTTTCAAGCAGGGTTCCAGGGATGACACCTGATGTTGTCTTATGTAGATGAAGTCCCTTACTTGATATCAATGTGGAGTGCCCTTGTCCCCAGGTTGCAAGGCAGTTGTCAGCTGTTTTCACCAGTATCATTGAGTTCTTTCAAGAGATTTAATTCTGTCAAGCAAGGGGGTGTGGAAGGCATCGTTAGGTCTTAGAGTTGGGGTTACATGCCTTACTGGAGGAGGTGCACCATAGAGAAATTCATAGGGGGTGAGTTTACACAAAGAAACAGAGGGAGTATTTCTTGCATGAAACAGTGGATAAGGCAGGGGCATATTCTAATATTTTATGCCGGTCTCTAAGCTTAATTTCGTTAAGGTCTCTTTAATGGTTCAATTTATTTTTTTTTCCTGTCCTGAGCTCTGGGGTCTAGAAGCACAATGTAACTTCCAATTAATCCCCTGGGTCCTGGCTAAGCCCTCACTTACCCGGGCCATGAACACCGTTTAATTATCAGACCCTATTACCTTAGGCAGGCCTTGTCTTGAAAAAATATCTTAATATCTTTCAGGATCTTCTTGACCACCGTTTGAGCCGGTTTTTTTTTTTTTTTTTTTTTTTTTGTGAGAAAGGATTCAATCCATCCTGAAAATTTATCTACAAAGACTAGGAGATATTTAAGTCTATACCTTGCTGGCTTAATTTCAGTAATGTCTACTTCCCAGAATTGTCCTGGTCTGGTTCATCGTAGGTGCTTTCCTGCAGGAAGCTTGGAAGGGTAAGCATTAACCAATTGACAGAACCGACAGGCTTTTGTTACCCGTTCAGTTATTTTTTTTCACTGTGAGTAAGTTAGTCGAAATCTCTGTTCCTGATCTTTCAGGAATGCCTGCAGTTTCTTTGAACCAAGGTGAGTAAGTTGATGTACATTTTTAACGTAGTGTAGGGCTTTCTGAAATTGCAGGCTGGGCTCAGTGAAGTTGAGGAGTTCAGTGTCAGTGTTCTTAAATGTTATCAAAAGCTTGCTGGTGCTCAAGGGTCCATTGGAATTGGGCATCCTTATTTAACAACGGGTATAAAGAAGCAGCTAAGAACACAAACCCAGGTATCCATAACCTGAAAATGCAGCAGTCCCAAGAAACTCTCTGTGTTGTCTCCTGTTAGATGGAGGTGGTATCTGCACAACGGTTTGTTTTCTGGGCTCAGTGAACCATCATTTCCGCCCCTAAGGGAATAACCCAGGAAGATTACTTCTTGCTGGCAAATTTGGGCCTTTTTGGCAGAAGCTCTATACCTGAGTTGAGCAAGCTCGGATAATAGTGCTTGGGTCCCAGACTCACAGTTTTCCTTGTTGTTAGCTGCCAGTAGCAGGACATCCACATATTGAAGCAGGGTGACTTTGGGGTGCGTAATTCTGAAGTTGTTGAGATCTCTGTGGAGGGCTTCATCAAAGAGACTGGGGGAGGTTTTGAACACCTGTGGGAGTCTAGTCCAAGTTAGTTGACCAGAAGTTCCGTTATCTGGGTCTACCCACTGGAAAGCAAACAGCAACTGACTATCTTTATGCAGAGGCAAGCAAAAGAAAGCATCTTTTAAGTACAGAACAGTATACCATTTTCACTCAGCAACAGCAAAGTGTTTATTGGGGTTCCAGCATGCTGGGGCTCAGAGCTCACTTGACTAGAGCAGAGAGCCCTGAGAACAACTTAAACAGAGCTTATATAATTTTTTGGAGAGGGCAGGGAGGGAAATTAATTGATGGGTCAGGGCAAGTGGGCAGTTTTTGTGCAACCGGGTGAGGGAGTACATTCTGCAGTTTGGCAGTTGGGGACAGCACATTTTGGGAACAAAATTAGCAAACAGTTCTCAAGATTTCAACAGTGTTTTGTTAAGCATAAAGAAAAACAGGAAGTGACAAATACCTATTTTATTAACCTTTCACCAAAGCAAAATGAAAAGTGAGCATGGATTACTAAAAACAACCATGTCCTGGTTGCCTAATGCTCTCAAATGTCAATCCTATTGGTGACTACATATTTCTTTCTTCCTAAGATTATATATTCCACCTAAACCATATTGAAAATGCCTAATCCTATCACTCACATTATACTTTGTCTGATTTCCTAATGTCTCTATTAATATCTGCTTTCCTACATATTTTTCCCCAGTTCATTATTGTGACTGACTCTTTATATGTGCTCATATTTACTTTCACTCTCTACCCGAAACCCTATTGCTAATGAACCTTTTGTCCAAATCCTATACTCACTCTTTTTTCTAAACCTACTGACCATCTTCCTATTCCTACCGACTATTCCTTTTTGACTGGATGTTCTCTTGAACATTCAATCATCCAAGGTACAAGGTCCTATGCCATTGCATATTGATTTATCTGAGACATCTGTGCAAAACATAATTCAAAGCTAAGTATACCACTAAAGGGCCCAATGTCCTTCTGGCTTCAAATCGTACCTAGAAATTTGATTTCATACTTATATTTCACCTATATATTCTTGTGAATATCGCAGGTACCCAATACCATTATTTGTCCAGCAGAATAATTCCTAACCCAAATAGAATATGTTATTAACCCTAACCATACACTGTTCCTCAATCTAACTTTGCAGAAGAGCAGGGACAGAGTTGGTATTACAATACAGGAATGTACGGGATCTTCCACCTGCTGAGAACCTCAAAGGTTGATGCAGAAATGATCCCTGGAGAAGATTTAGGCAGCTATGAAGGGCCTGAGAGAGCAAAAGTCATCTTCCAAGGCAAACAACCTAGTCAGGATGAAGGGATGTATCTGAATCAGCCTCTCTCCTCTTGATATAAAGAAGATGGACCAAACCAACCCTGTGTGGAGAGCTTCTCCTGGGTGCCTATGGTTGATATACAATTCTAACTTCTGAAAGTGTCACAGGAAGTAGTGGCAGCCTCCATCTCAAGGGACCCTTGAATGCAACTGTTAGGACAAAGTGGTTGCCAAGGCAGTGACCTCATTCCGTTCTTGAACGAATTGACCTACCTCACTTCTTGGGGGATGGAACTCTCTGAACTTGGGATCCAGGAAGCCAGGCACAAAGAGCCAGTACCCGTCCCATTCCCAGTAGGCTCACTTGTTTGGATTTAACAAGGACAGAGTCTGTCTTTCTTGGTACCTAAAGATTTGAGGATGGCCAAATTCAAGTAGACCTCTGAAAATGGGCCTTTCCTGAGACAGCAGGTAGTGGTCAGCACAGGCTCCTGACAACTTCACAGAGTTGGACAAGGAGAACAGATCTGAGACAGGACAGGCCATTTTGGGGAAACATAGTATGGCCCACCAGTCAGAGGACACATCGGATAGTCACAGACTTACTTGGGGGAAGGAGGTGACTTTTTGAGTGTGGTTGTGAGTTTGTGGTTTTGTCTCATGTTCTGAGAATAGGTAGGAAAGGCTGTTTGTTTGGTTTGGAGTGAACTGTTTCTAGAAAGTCCTTTGACAAGGTGAGTGTTTCTAGGTCTGTGTATCCCAGTGTGTCTGTGGTTGTAGACATTAGAAAAGAGCATGCATCCATAGATGTGTCCTGTCTAGTAGAAAGCTTCCCAGCATTCATTCTTCCCAATTTATGAATGGACTGTGGCTCGCCTTATAGAAAGGCAACACCTACAACCTTCTTAATTTCCTGTTTTCTTCCTGAATTTTGGCCACTCTCCAGAATAGGCTCATATTTTTGTGTCAAAGATATTTACCACCTCCAAGCTCTGTGACATGGCCATGTACTGGTTAGCTGAAGGGAATGGCGAGCATCTCAGAAAACTCAGATATCAGTGTGACCAGGAAAGTCTCAGTGGAGAAACCATGCTTTGGGCCTTTTGCTAACCTATTGTTCTGTTGTCCTGAGTGTCAGGAAGGTCTTTGCCTCAGGCCACCCTTTGTGAACCCTGAAGAAAACAGTTTTAAAATGGAAATAAATGGGCATCACCTGTGGCTCTTTGCTTAATTACTTTGGAAAGGGATGTGTCTGAATCAGCCTCTTGGCCCTTTGTGAAGCTATGGCTTAGATTCTCAGTGCCTGATGGATCTAAAGAAAGATCCAATGTGTGCATCCAAAACCAAAATGGCAAAAATATCAGTCATTGTGCATGAAGTCTCTCACCTTCCTCTGTTATTTTCCTGATGTCCATCAAGTGAGAATAGTGATCTTTTGGGTCAAATGAGTTCTTCCAATCCCTGCAGAGGTGCTTCAGTTTTCTCATGACTCCAAATCACATAAGGAATCTATACCTGACAGTCAGTAGGCATCAAATTGGAGAACCAGAGCAGTATTAACGGCAGACCTATGTGATCAATTCTGGTTCACTGGAAGGGTGTCCAGGCTACCCTGAGGTTAGGCAAATGAGGGGCAAGTGAGCTTATTTTGGACACTCTCTTGGACTGCGCCATTCATGGAAACCTCCAGCCAGACGTTATGATGAGTGTATATATGAAAAAAGATGAGGGCCTTGGGGGAGTATTTTGGTTTTAATTGTGGTCATTTGTGTGGCGGTTGGAAGAGATGACTGGGTCCATCTGGGCTTGAACTCTGGTGTGATTCTGCTCAGAGACTAAGTTCTGTAACTGACCTCAGAGAAGTAATTGCTTTGGAAAGGGATGTGTCTTAATCAGCCTCTTGACCCTGTGTGAGGCTGTGGCTTAGAATATCAGCACAAAATGGATGTAAAAAAGATCCCATGCATGCATCCAAAACCAAAATGGCAAAAAGAGCAGCCATTGTGGATGAAGTCTCTGGCCTTCCTTTGTAAAGTTCAGAAAGAATAAAAGAAATTGAAATTGAAACGTAAAGAACCAGGTTTTGTAAAGTTTACAAGCTGCACTGAGAACCTGAAATTCCTGAGTCAGTAAAGACAATTCTTTGATGTGTCCATTAGATGTGAGTTGAAATCTTCCCAGACGACCTTGTTACTTAACAACCCCTTCCCAGAAACCGTGCAGCTCAGCACATATACATCTCAGGGCTTCAACCAATCAGTTTAAATGTCTACCCCTTCACAGGGCTGACCAATCACCCCCTGCCCGACCTGTTCCCGCCAATGAATGTGCTAATCATGTTTTGGAGTTGTTATTTGATTTTCCCAGGGTACATGGTAATTTGCTAAAGGAGGCTATGATGTATGTAAAGTCCCTGCCCTCTCTAAAGAATGTATATAAACTCTGCTCAAATTGTTCTCTGGGCTCTTTGTTGTTTGCTTTTCTGATGTGAGCTCTGAGCCCCAGCATGCTGGACCCCCAATAAACCCTTTTCTGTTTCATGAGAAAGTCTCTTGGTGGTGTTTTTCTCCGACCTTCGCCCCACCTTTTCATCTGGAGGCCCCAGGTGAGATATTCGGCAACAGCGGACAAAAGACGCCAACTGACTTCTCTTAGGGTAAGTAAGGCGCCTGTTTCTTGTTTTGGGTTTCCGTTTAAGGCGTGGCAAAGTTGCTGTGGGTGAGGGCATTAGGTCTCTCCTATGTTGGCTGACAGAAGTGTCACAGAGCCAAAGGTCACGTCCCTGGGGGCACTCCAGAGGACTAGGGAAATCAAGGAATAGTAGTTTCCTCAACTGGGTTATATTTTGCTTCAGGATTCGGTTTTCCAGCCCAAAAGGTTTTGCCAGCTACTCAGTTTTGTTCATTGTCCTGAACTCAGGTTGAGTTTACTGTCTGTATTTATTGTCTAACCCATCAGGTTTTGCCAGTTACTCAGTTCTAATCGTTGTCTTGGACTCATGGTAAAGGTTTACTGTTTGTCATTGTGTGTGTCGAGTTTGTGTCTTCACTGTCCCTGTTTGAGTAACTTCCATTATGGGACAAAGCACTTCTATGCCTCTGTCCCTGACCGTTGATCATTGGACTGATGTCCGCTCAAGGGCCCAGAATCTTTCTTTTTCAGTAAAACGCCAGAGCTGGCAGACTCTCTGAGCTTCAGAATGGCCCATCCTGGGAGTCGGATGGCCACCAGAAGGATCCTTCCACTTCCCTCTAATCCGAAAAGTCAGAGATATTGTCTTTTAGCTGGGGCCACGTGGCCACCCAGATCAACAGACATATACCCCTTCCCTCATGATTATATCATTCAAACCTTCCACAACTCCCGCTCTCCCCACCATTCTCCCTGAGTCACAAGACTGGATACTCTTCCCCCTCCTCATTCTCTACCCTCGCTCCCCAACCCCCAACATGTTCCAGATGATCCTCCCGCCACTGACTCAGCCTCTCAGCTGCTAGAGGCAATTGGGCCAGACTCAAGCCCTCCAGGGGACTTCCCTGCAGCAGCAGCAGCCCCTCCTCCCCTGGAGGAAGCAGGGCCACCTAAAGGAACCCGGCGGTGATGGATAATAGAAAACTCAGAATCCCCTGTGATGCTCCCTCTCCGTCCCTACGGGCCAATGAACCGTCCCAACTGGGAACCCAACAACTTTGAAGGTAGGTAGCATCTGTCCACTTATCGCCGGGCTCTAATAGCGGGTATAGCGGGTCACCAAGCGACCGCCAGAGGGCCGACTAATTTGGCCAATGTAAGAGAGATTATCCAAGGGCCTAATGAGTCTCCCTGTATGTCTCAGGAGAGAATTATGGAAGCATAAAGGAAATATACTTCTTTTGATCCTCAGGCAGAGGACCAATAGGCATCTGTTGCAATGGCCTTTATCGAGCAGGCTGCCCTAGATATTAAGAGAAAGTTACAATGTCTAGATGGATTACAAGATATGATGTTAAGAGATTTAGTCAGAGAACCTGAGACAGTATATTATAAGAGAGAAATTGAGGAGGAGAAGGAACAGAGGAGAGAGAAGGAAAGGGAACAAAAGAAGGATGAAAGGAGCAAAAGGCAGACTAAAGCATTGGCTAAGGTTTTGTTCACAGCAAAAAATACTCCAGAAGGTTAAATTCAGGGAGACAGAAAGGGATACCTGGGCCCACGCCAAAGGCTGCCCCTGGCATCAGATCAATGTGCCTACTGAAAAGAAAAAGGACACTGAGCCAAAGAGTGGCCCAAAAAGGAGCAGCCACACGAGCCCGCCATGCTGACTCTAGAAGAGGACTAAGAAAGTCGGGGCTTGGATCCCCTCCCCGATCTCAGGGTAACATTTGAAGTGGAGGGGATTCCAGTGAACTTTGAAATGGAAACAGGAGCAGTATACTCAGCCCTTAAGACCCCACTGGGCCCCCTATAAATAAATAAATGGTCCCTAGTTCAAGGGGCTAATGGCAGTAGATATCAGGCTTGGACAAAAAAGAGGATTATGAACCTAGTAAATGGAAAAGTCCACACTCTTTTCTAGTAATCCCAGAATGTCCAGCCCCATTGATGAGCAGGGATCTGCTTACCAAACTCTGGTCTAGAATAACCTTTATCCCTGATGGTCCCCAAGTGGAGTTTCTAAAGCCTTCAGTAAAAGCTCCCATAGTCACGGCTTTGACTATGTCCGTAGAAGGTGAACATCACTCTTCGTGTCCCCTAGGACTGATCAACAAAGCAAACTCGCACAGAAATGGATAAAAGATTATCCTAATGTCTGGGCAGAAACTGCTGGGTTAGGTCTAGCCCTTAAACAACCTCCAATAGCAGTATAATTAAAAGCCTCTGCCTCTCCAATCAGTGTTAAACAATATCCCCTAAGCAAAGAAGCTAAGGATGGGATAAGGCCCCATATTCAGAAATACCTGACTCTTGGGGTCTTAAGGCTCTGTCAATCAGCCTGGAATACCCCGCTGCTACCAGTTAGAAAGCTAGGAACTGGGGACTACCATCCTGTTCAAGACCTAAGAGAGATCAACAACAGAGTGGAGGACATTCACCCCACAGTACCCAACCCATATAATTTGCTTAGCACTCTGAATCCGGAGCGGGAATGGTACACTGTGCTGGACTTAAAAGATGCTTACTTCTGCTTGCCCCTACATAAGGACAGTCAGTTGCTGTTTGCTTTCAAGTGGATAAACCCAAAAACTGGAACATCTGGCCAATTAACCGGGACTAGATTCCCACAGGAGTTCAAAATCTCCCTCACTCTCTTTGATGAAGCCCTCCACAGGGACTTCAACGACTTCAGAACTGCCCACCCTGAAGTCACCCCACTCGAATATGTGGATGATCTGCTACTGGCAGCCGACACCAAGGAGAACTCTGAGTCTGGGACCCAAGCACTATTATTCGAGCTTGCTCGGCTTGGATATAGGGCTTCTGCCAAAAGGCCCACTTTTGTCAGCAAGAAGTAATCTTCCTGGGTTATTCTCTTAGGGATGGCAAACCATGGCTCACTGAGCCCAGAAAACAAACCGTTGTGCAGATACCTCCCCCTTCTAATAAGAGACAACTCAGAGAGTTTTTTGGGACTGCCAGCTTTTGCAGGTTATGGATTCCTGTGTTCGCATCTCTGGCTGCACCTTTATACACTCTGATAAAAGGGGATGCCCACTTCCAATGTACCCCTGAGTACAAACAAGCTATTGATAATGTCAACAAAAAGGTGCTGCTCTCTGCTTCAGCCTTAGCACTACCAGATGTAGATAAACCCTTCAATCTCTACATAGAAGAAAAGAAAGGAATAGCACGGGGAATGCTCACTCAGACATTGGGACCTTGGAAATGGCTAGTAGCATTCTTATAAAAAAAAACTGGACCCAGTGGCTAGCGTGTGGCCCCTTTGCTTAAGAGCTATAGCAGTGGCAGCCCTTCTAATAAAAGATGCTCATGAATGAACGTTGGGACAGAAGCTCACTATTATAGTCCCCCATGCCCTGGAGAGCATCATCTGCCAGCCTCCAGAGAGGTGGCTATCAAACTCCAGAATTAAGCACTACCAGAGCCTCTTGCTTGACAAAGACAGTATAATGCTGGGACCCCCTGCTCCACTCAACTCGGCTACACTGCTGCCAGAAGTATCATCAGGACCCGTCGCTCATGAGTGTCAAAACATACTGGCAGAGAAAACCAGTATACGACAAGACTTGAAGGATCAGCCACTGCCTCGCCCTGAAGTCGTATGGTTTACGGACGGCAGCAGCTTTCTCCAAGACGGTAAGCGGCGGGCTGCACGAGCAGTACTTAGCAAAACTAATGTCATCTGGTCCTCTGGTCTCCCAGAAGGGACATCAGTCCAAAAAGCAGAACTGATTGCTCTTACGAAAGCATTGGAACTAGCAACAAGCAAAAGGGCAACCATATATACTGACAGCCGCTATGCATTTGCCACTGCTCATGTGCACAGGGCTATTTACCAGCAAAGAGAATAGTAACCTCTTCCAGGAAAGAAATAAAGAATGAAGATGAGATCCTCCACCTTCTCTCAGCAGTGCAGGGCATTAAAGAACTAGCTATAGGGCACTGTCCAGGGCCCCAGAAGGGAAACGACCCCGTGGTGGTTGGAAACAGAAGGGCAGATGAGGAAGCTTAATTGGCAGCCCTAAACGAAGTGACTCTGTTAACTTTTTCCACATGGGGGGGAACAAAAATCAGGAGACTTGGCAGCTCCAGAACCTTCAGGCAACTTATCATCTGAGGAGACAGATACAGAACTCTGGGACCCTACAGAGCCAAGTTTACAATTTCAAAAAGCCCACCTTTATGTCAAAGACTTACACTAGCTCACCCACTTAGACTCAAAGAAGTTGTAGGCACTCTTAAAGGACCGAAGAAAGGACTTATTATTGACTGACTCAAAGAGGAAAGAAATAGCTGAGCAGGTGACTAGAGCTTGTCAAGTCTGTCAATTAGTTAATACTTACCCATCCAAGCTTCCTGCAGGAAGCACTTACGAGGAACCAGACCAGGACAATTCTGGGAAGTGGACTTTACTCAAATTAAGCCAGCAAGTTATGGACTTAAATATCTCCTAGTCTTTGTAGGTACTTTTTCAGGATGGGTCGAAGCCTTCCCCATGAAGAAAAAAACGGCTCAGATGGTGGTCAAAAAGATCCTAGAAGACATTTTTCCAAGGTCCGGCTTGCCTAAGGTAATAGGGTCCGACAATGGACCGGCATTTGTAGCCCAAGTAAGTCAGGGATTCGCCAGGACCCTGGGGATTAATTGGGAGTTACATTGTGCTTATAGACCCCAGAGCTCAGGACAGGTAGAAAGGATGAATAGAACCATCAAAGAGACCTTAACGAAATTAAGCCTGGAGACCGGCATAAAATATTGGACTATGCTCCTATCTTATGCACTGTTTCCTGCAAGAAATAACCTCTATGACTCTTTGTGTAACCTCACCAATTATAAAATTCTCTATGGTGCCCTTCCTCCAGAAAGGGACCTAACCCCAACTCGAGACTTAATGATTCCTTTCACACACCCTTGCTTGACAGACTTAAAGCCCTTGAACAAACCCAGCACCCAGCGATACCTGTGGAAATAGTTGGCCACTGCTTATCAGCCTGGAGACAAAGAAACCCCACATTGTTATCAAGTGGGAGACTTAGTCTACATGAGACGGCATCAGGTGTCATCCCTGGAACCCCGCTGGAAAGGACCATACCAGGTGTTTCTTATAACACCTACAGTGGTGAAATTGGATGGGATCACTTCCTGGATACATGCCTCACATCTCAAGCCTGTGCCCTGTACAGATTCCGGCTGGAAACTGAAACTGACTGGTAACCCTCTCAAGTTGCGTGTCTGTCGTGTGGATAGGGCTATGGATTTTTCCCCTGGCCACCAGCATTCCTAATCCCCATCAGCCTGTTCAGCAACAATGGCAAGTTATAAATCCTACTGGGCAAGTAGTGTGGTCTATTTCACATACAGCCGCTTTATGGACTAGGTGGCCATCTCTCCACCAAGACATTTGTCAGCTTGTTATAGGCCTCTCTGACTGGGATCTCCCTGACATAGAGGACCCCACACATATCCCACTCAAACCCAAACCAGGGCAACATAGACCACCTTACCCCATGAATTATGGATGTCATCTCCCCAACTGAGGTGTAAACTAGCCAGTCTTGATTTTATGTGTGCCCTGCTGATTTCCGAAGTTGCAAACAGGCCCAAACCTGTGGAGGACCCATTGACTTTTATTGTAGATCTTGGGGATGTGAACAAACGGGAGTGCATGGTGGAACCCAAACTCTCCAGACAGTATGATTCAGGTAGGACCAAATGACACCTGGATTGATTCCAAGAAATGTGCCGCTAGCCAAGCGGTGTCAAAAACTCGCTGTGGAAAGAATAGTCTATGTTACCCCCTCAAATAACTTTCACTTCCAAAGGAAGGGGATACCTCAGAACAACATGGCCTATGGGAAATACTAGGGGAATGCAATTTTATATTTATGGCCCTGGTTATGACTTTGCTCTCTGGTTCACCATCCAGCTTAAAAAGGAAGAAAAGCCCACAGCAATAGGGCCCAATCCCCTCAAGCCAGGAATTAAACCTCCTAAACCTCCCATGCCTAGATCTACCAGAACCCCTCTACCATCTCATACTTCCTGGTTTCGGTCTTTGCCTACTTTCCCAGTCCAGAATACAGCTGACTCCTCCCCCTGGGAACTAATTAAAGGAACCATTATGGTACTGAACTCCACACAATCAGAACTCCTTGCATTTCAGCCCAGGTATTAGATAGCTCTGTAAATTATTGTGTAATGGTGCAGATACTCCCCAGGGTGCTCTATGATGATGCAGAATAATTTGAAGGTCTACTAGGGGGACTAACAACCTGATTTCACCGGGAGCCAGTGTCTCTTACTCTAGCCATCCTACTGGGGATAGGAGTTACTGCAGGAGTGGGTACGGGAACAGCTGCTATGATCCGTGGGTCACAACAAATGGCCCGATTAGAAACAGCAATAGATCAAAACTTGAAAACGTTAGAGACCTCCATCACAGTTTTGCAGGAATCCTTAACCTCTCTCTCTGAGGTTGTTTTACAGAAAAGGCAAGGATTAGACCTCCTCTTCATGAGGGAGGAGGGCATCTGTGCTTCACTGAGAGAAGAATGCTGTTTTTATTCTGACCATAGTGGAGTTTTAAAGAATCCATGAGTAAATTGAGAAAATGCCTTGAAGAGCACCAGAGAAAAAGGGAGATTCAACAAGGGTGTTTTGAGTCATGGTTTACCCAGTCCTCTTGGTTAACTAAACTTTTATCAGACTTAGCTGGACCCCTGATCATCCTTATGGTGTTACTAAATGTGGGACCTTGTTTGCTAAACTGCATAGTTTCCTTTCTCCAGGTTCAGATTGGGCAGGAAAAAACTCATGGTAATCAGATAAAAATACTATCCACTGGCAGAAATAGAATCTGAGAACCCGCAATAATTATGATTCATTACTTTTAAGATTAAAAGTAGTCAGAAAAAGGAGTGGAAAATGAAAGAATAAAAGAAATTTAAATTGAAACGTAAAGAACCAGGTTTTGTAAAGTTTCCAAGCTGCACTCAGAACCTGAAATTCCTGTGGCAGTTAAGACAATTCCCAGAACTGCCCATTAGATGTGTGTTGAAATCTTCCCTGACCACCTAGTAGCTAAACAACCCCTTCCCAGAAACCCTGCAGCTCAGCACGAATACATCTCAGGGCTTCAACCAACCAGTTTAAATGTATACCCCTTCTCAGGGCTAAAAAATCACCCCCTGCCCGACCTGTTCCCGCCAATGGATGTGCTAATCTTGTTTTAGAGTTGCTATTTGATTTTCCTGCGGCGTATGATGATTTCCTAAAGGAGGCTATGATGTATGTAAAGTCCCTGCCCTCTCTAAAGAATGTATATAAACTCTGCTCAAGTTGTTCTCGGGGATCTTTTTTCTTTCCTCCTCTGGAGTGAGCTCTGAGCCCCAGATTCTGGACCCAAAATAAACCATTTCTTTTGGCATGAGACAGTTTCTTGTTGGTCTTTTCCTCCAACGTTCGATGACCTTTTCAGTTCCTGACTACCTTCAAGTGAGAATAGCAATCCTTTGAGTCAAATGAGTTCTTCAAAGACCTGAAGAGGCTAGCCCATAGGTGCTTGGGTTTTCTCATGACTCCAAATCACAGTAATAATATATACCTGACAGTCAGTAGGCCTCAAATTGGAGAAGAAGAGCAGTATTAGCAGCAGGGCTATTTGATCATTCCTGCTTCAAAGGGTGGGGTCCAGGCCACCCAACGCCCTTATGGACTTCAAATCTTACCTAGATTTCTGTTTTCATACTTATATTTCACCGCATATTCATGTAAATATCACAGGATTCCAATACCATTATTTATTCTGCAAAATGATTCCTAATCGAAATCGAACCTGTTATTAACCTTAACCATACACTCTTCCCTCAATCTAACTTTACAAAAGAACAGGGAAATTGTTGATCTTACAATACAGGAATGTAGGCGATCTTCCACCTGCTGAGAACCTCAAAGTTCCATGCAGAAATCATCCCTGAAGAAGATGTAGGCACCTATGAAGCATGTGAGAGAGCAAAAGTCAACTTCCATGTCAAACAACCTGGTCAGGATGAAGGAATGTGACTGAATCAGCCTCTCTCTTCTTAATGTAGATTAAATGGACCAAACCAGGCCCAGGCCTGTGTGGAGAGCTGTTCCTGGGTGCCTGTGGTTGATATACCATTCTAACTTGTGTAAGTGTCACAGGAAGTAGGGGCAGACTCCATCTCATGGGACCCTTGGAAGCAACTGTTAGTACAAAGTGGTTGCCAAGGCAGTGACCTCATTCATTTCCTGAAGGAAGTCACCTACCACACTTCCTTGGTGATTGACTGCCAGGCACCCAGAGAAGTCCCAGTCCCAGTCCCAGTGGTCTCAATTGTTTGGATTTATCAAGGACAGAGTCAGTCTTTCTTGGTACCTACTTAAGTGATGATGGCCAAATGCCAGGAGAGGTCTGAATAGAAGCCTTTTCTGAGAAAGCAGGTAGTGGCTCAACCATGGCTCCTGACAACTTCAAAGAGTTGGCAAAGAAGACCAGATCTGAGACAGAACAGGCCACTTCGGGGAACATAGTATGGCCCACCAGTCAGAGGACACTGAGGATAGTCACAGACATACTTGGGGGAAGGAGGTGCTGTTGTGGGTGTCTCTATGAGTTTGTTGTTTAGTCTCATGTTCTGATAATAAGTCGGTTTGTTTGTTTGGAGTGGAATGTTTCTAGAAATTTGTTTGACAACATGAGTGTTTCTATGTCTGTGTATCCCACTGTATACATGGTTATAGACATTTGAAAAGAGAATGCATCAATGGTTGTGTCCTGTCTGGTAGAAAGCTTCCCAGCATTCATCCTGCCCAATTTAAGAATGGAGAGTGGCTTGCCTTATGGATGGGCAACACCTACTACCTTCCTAAGTTTCTCTCTTCTTCTTGAATACGGGCCACTCTCCAGAATAGCCTCATGGTTTTTTTTTTTCCAAGATATGAACCACCTCCAAGCTCTCTGACATGGGCATGTACTTAATAGCTGAAGGGAATGGGAGCATCTCAAAAACTCAGAATTCTGTGTGACCAGTAAGGTCTCAGTGGAGAAACACTGCTTTGGGCTTTTTGCTTACCTATTGTTCTGTTGTCCTGAATGTCAGGAAGGTCTTTGCCTCAGGCCACCCCTTTGTGAAGCCTGAAGAAAACAGTTTACAAACGGAAATGAATGGGCATCACCTGTGGCTCTTTGCTTAATTGCTTTGGAAAGGGATGTGGCTGAATCAGCCTCTTGGCCCTTTGTGAGGCAGTGGCTTAGATTGTCAGCATCTGATGCATCTAAAGAAAGTTTCCAAGTGTGCATTCATAACCAAAATGGCCAAAAGAGCAGTCTTTGTGGATGAAGTGTCTCGCCATCTTTTGTAACCTTCCTGACCTCCATCAAGTGAAAATAGGAATTCTTTGGGTCAAATGAGTTCTTCAAAGCCCTCTAGAGGCTAGCCAATAGGTGCTTGGGTTTTCTCATGACACAAATTCTCATGAAGAATCTATACCAGACAGTCAGTAGGCCTCAAATTGGAGAAGCGGAGCAGTTATAGAGCAGGACTAATTGATCACTCTTTGTTCACAGGAAGGGTGTCCAGGCTAAGCTGACTTTAGGCAAATGAGGCGCAAGTGTGCTTATTTTGGACAGTGTCTTGGGCTGTGCCCCTCATGGAAACCTCCAGCCAGAGGTTATGATGAGTGTATATGTGGAAGAAGATGAGGGCCATGTGGGAGTGTTTTGGTTTTAATTGTGGTCAGCTGTGTGGTGGTTGGTAAAGATGCCTGGGTCCACCTGAGCTTGAACTATGGTGTGATTTCCCATAGAGACTGAGTAATGGAACTGACCTCAGAGAAGTATTGCCATGAATTGTGTTGGGATTTTAGGTGGCCATGCATGAGATTCACCCTTGAAAACTGAGATATAGAAAAGGGTGGCTTTCCAAAGAGTACTGTCAAACTCAGCCTGGATATCACATGACTTTATTCTGAAAGATGGGCCGCCATAGTTGAGAGTCAAAACATACATGGACCTTACATTGGAGACCTCAATGGGCCTGGCTTCATGTGTCCTTTGGGCCACTCTTTGGGAAGCCTTGCCTCTGAGAGTTCACCAGAGCTTTCCTTGAAATGTGCTTCTTCAAAATTTAATGGTTCCTGAATGAATTTAAACCCACAGTTTCCCCAAATTCATCCTTGAAAAATGGCTAGAAAAATACCATGAAATTTTTGAAATTCCCATGACCAGGTGGCCCTGGAGAATCTTTGGATGTCCTGTTGCTGATCATGAGGGTACCAGACAGTGCCTTGATTGACTGGGTTTCATGAAAACGGTGTATAACACAGATACCAGTATGTTGGAGGCTGCTGAGTAGTGGGCCCAGAGCTGTGATGTGCAGGTGTGTGATAAAGCATCTCTTGTCAAGCCATGTGGATCTGTCATTGACTTCCAAATGGCTTGTGGCTGACATGGTGCAGACAGGAATCACGTATATGTCTGAATCCTCTCCATAAAAGGCATCTTGTTAAATGGAGATGTTTCAGGGCAAGGTTCAGAATCAGGTTGCTATGGTTAAGGGGACAAGCTATGTGGAATAGAAGCCTGGTTGGTGCATTCTCCTGCAGACCCTGACCCACCACACGTGACAGGACTCCCTCCAGCACTGTGTCCCAGTTGAACTCCTTGTATTTCGTGAAGCAAATACCAAACTCCCAGTGCAGCAGCAAGAAACACCATGAAAAGTGGAGGATGACCAAATGGCTTCACAGTCCACATGCGGAGACACTTAGCTTTCAGTGGCCACAGTTTACCTACAAAGAGAGAAGTCGGCACTGCTGCCTCATGTTATTTGGAAAATAAGAAACAATGACCTCCAGGTCACATAGATGCAGACTCAGCTTTAATGGTCTCCTTACAATGGAAGCTAAAGCTCCTGACAACAACATATATGTCAAGTGCCCATCCTCAGAGGCAGTTTCTCAAGTAGTCTTTAGGCAGGCAGAGCTCCATGTTGGTGGAGTGTTTACCTTTTAGTCCAGGATGCAAGAAAAGACCACTGACTCCAATTAAAATCAAATTAAAGCAAACTTATTATTTCCACCACCCGGGCTGTGTCTCCCTCCCAAAACCACGGGAACAAGAGAGCAACCCCACCTTTCCTACAGAATGGCTTTATAGCGCAGAATGTTACAGAAAAGGGTGGTTACAGATAACAGAACTCTGACAAGCATCACACTAACGATAGTTTACATTTTTTTTTTTTGCTGGCCCCAACATCAGAATTTATGAGAACCATTAGAGCCTCAGAGAGTGTCGTCTGGCCAGGGAAGGCCAATATTTATGAGGTGTAAATAAAGTTTCAGAGAGGGCTGTTATCTGGTCAGAGAGCCATGCATGGGTGAGTTCAAGGCATGGGCAGGCATTCAAAGCAGGTTCAAAATTTGCTGTAATTTATAGTTAAGCCAAAATTATCTTTTCATGGCTTTGTGGCAAGATGGCTCCAATTTAAATAAAATATCAGGTTGGGTCTATCATTCCCCCATTTTCTAATGTGTCCCTTTCAAATCTTTGATAGGGTAGGGGACGAGCACTGAGGGAAATTTAATTAATCAGGTAACAGTCTCCCCATTTTTTGAACTCACCCAAAACCGGTCTCCCTGATTTTACTGACTTAATTAATTACTTATATTGATAGTCTATTTATTTTTGGCTCCATTGTAGTAAGAAGCGAGGCGTCACTCATTTTGACTTCTTCTGAGCTGAGAGAGGGTGACGTGAGGGGGTACGGTCTGAGAGACATGAGTTGCCTTTTCGAAGTCAGTTCGGTTTGAAGTCTGGTTGGGGAAGTACAGGTTGTAAAGTCATCTGGGGATGGGTTCTTCTATGAGAGAAACAAAATACATGAGTACTGAATAAATGTTGCAGCAGCTGGAACATGTCACTGTATAGAAGTTCCCTCACCAGTCTTAAATATCCCCAGTTATCAGGACTGTCAACTTAATATTTAACATTTAGGGTTACAGTTGTCCCTCCCCATAAAATACAGTGTTATAATTTAATACCATCTGATCCTGCAAAATTCTTTTACTAGTATGACCTCTGTGTCTAATAGAGAAACCCTTAATTCTGTTACTCAAGGCTGGATAATTGTACTAGCAAACTCCAATATTACCTGTGTAGGTTAGGAATATCTGTAGGCCTTAAACTAAAAACTTCTGCCTCTGGCAGCTCCTCTTGATAGTCTCTTTTTATAGTTATCAGGCATTCCTCTCTGAGAACCCTTCTTTGTAGCCTCCAGTCTTATTTATTTTGGGAGGCTAACATAAAGTGTATACCTTAAAATATTATTATTACTGTTATTATTTAAAATGCCCAGGAATGGCTGTATTTTGCGTTTAACTGTCTTTCCTAAATGTTTAAGATGAAGCAGTCAAACTGACTTTTGTTTCTATCTATTATGAACAGTCAGGTGAGCTTTTACGGGAGTCATTCCTGGGGAAACTGGAGAGCAGCTTCTCAGTTCTGCTAATGCCATTTTCGCTAGGTGTGTCCAGGTCTTGCTTGACCCTGTGGCTTCCCTCAGAAGCATCAGGGATGTCTCCCTTCTCTGATGACTGTCTTCTTCATAGAAAATGCACTGATTGGCTTTCTGTTCTCCAGTGGCTCAGAGTTGCAAAGCTCTTTAGGGAAGTCCCCTGTTCCCTGGATACAGACTGACTCAGAGGGCAAGAATCAAATATTGGTTTTCTTGGCCCTTTTCATTTAACTTTAATTTTAAATCCTAATTTTAAACATCCAGCAAATAAATTTTAGCAGCCTTATATTAAGAGTACTGGGCTTTAATGTCTGTAATTTAAAATTATTTATCTTTTTATTAATTGGGATCTGTATTTTTCTGTCTGTCTTTTGGTGATGACTTGTTATCTTTAATTAACCCATGTTGTGTTCTTAAAGCAACACTTCTGTAAAACACTAACAGGGAATCTTTAGATCACTTATAAGGAAATTACAAAATAAAATTAACAAGAGTAAATATACTTAGTTCGTGTAATAGCTACCCTGAATTTTTAGGCTGAGTTATTTATTATATTTCTTGTTTGAGATCCTAATAATCTTGATATGAAAAAAAAAGAACTTTTGAATGTAACTTTAAATGAAATAACATCTGACCCACTGCTTTCGTAGTCATTCTCACATGTAGTAAGTTGGGACACAGAGCCTTATCTCAAGTAAGGCAGGGCTCTTTATAAATCTTAAGTGTTTTAGTTCTAAAGATGATCTTTGTTTTTAAATATCAGTTTAAAAAGTTAACATTAATTGTTTGAGGTCACATGAACATTAGTTAACACCATATAATATAACATTTAAAACATGAATAAAATAAACGCTGAAAGTTTTATCCTTTTCATAGCTAAGGCTCTCATTAACATAAAAATACATTCAAATTGTTCCCCAATGTAAAAAGTAACATAAAAGTTTACATATCTTATTGATAAAAGGTAAATAAATGCCCAATATATTTTTTTTTTTACCATACAACTTCAGAACACCAGCTTCACATAATGCTCTTTTAAAGTTTCTACCTTAGAGACTTGAATTCCTGGAAGATATGAGCACATTAATAGCATCACAATTGCATTGATGTTTCTACATTAACCAAGTTTAGCTTTTAAAGAAATGGCAGTACAGTGCTCTAAAATAACAGATCGTATTTAATAAGTTGTTTAATATTTATGGTTGCTTGCTCTAGAAAAATAAAACTTAATAAACACAATGCTATTGGTAAACGTATGTTTTAAGAAATTTTTGTGTCTTTTACACATGACTGATTTTTACAATCTTATACAAACTTTAGAACAAACTTATACAGACCTTAGTAAATCAATAACATATCTAACAAGAATACTCATGAATGAGTAATCAAATATCAAATTTAATTTATTTATTTATCAAAATATTAGACAAAAGTATTGAACAGTGTAGACCATTTTTTTGTTGAAGGAAAAGTCCTAGAACCAAGGTATATTAGACCTTTTGTCGACATTAATATTTTATTAGATTTTTGAACACCTAGAAAAACATGTAAGCTTAAATTTAAAGACATTTATTTTTATCTGTTTATACAATTTAAAGTGAACCATTTAAATCACGTAAATTAAAGATCTTTGCATCCGCTTTTTAAAATTTGTTTTTGTGAGTGCTCCTTTTTTTATGAGCGCTCCTTATGTATGTTAATTTGTATATAATATACATGATATACGGACATATGTATATATACACATACAACACATAACAAGAGTGTACACACATAATTATAGTAAAGGCCTTGTAGCTTTTCGCAGGTGAAATCTCCATTGCAATGTTTCAAAAACTCCACTGTTGGTCAAAGATAGAACTGATCAGAAAAACATTAACCTAGGTCTGTAGGATCAAAATCATGAGTTAAAAACAATACAGAATCTAAGGAAAAAAATAAGAGTCCTAGAAAAAGTGACTGGGCAGTTATTAGTAAATACCATACAATGTAATTTTTTCTCCCCCCCCCTTAGGCCTCAGATCAGTCTCCTACTGAGCTAGTAGGCTTCTTTCATTTGCATTTCAACATAAGGCCTGGCTGAAGTCTGGAAGGAGCACGGAAAAACTGCTATTCTGAGCAGACACCTCAGGCCTAAGGCATTTTAACCATAATTTTCAGGTTTGGATGTTGAAAATTATGGTATAATTTTAAGTTACAATTCACAAAATTTTATATCTTTACATATTGTTCTGTCAACAGATACCATACTATGATTTACTATCCTTTTCCAAATTAATGCACTGGTACACACTGTGATATTTTCCCAGTCTACCCAATTCAAAACTGGTGAAAAATAAGACTGAATGTTTGGGAAGTTACTTGCCAACTTGGAAATAGAGTTCTTTAGTTTCCATGCTAAGTATTTAAGTTCTCTTGCATGAATTATCTAAAATCATAAACTAAACAATTATATGAACCAGACTTTTAACTGCAAGATTGTACAATGCTTCAAAAACCCATTCAGATACCAGATTGTTACAATAAAACGTCATCATTTAGACACACATTGAGCTAAGATCATTCCCAAGAAACAATTTATAATATGAACACATTATTGCACATGTCTTTAAGGGCCAGAAACAAAGACACAAGACAGACAGAAAGGAGCTCCAGACTATGGCTGACAGACAGAAGCCTTTAAAACATAACAGATAAGAGAAAAATCTCCTACACCTGTAGCACGATAGATGTCCCCACAAGGGGAACAGATGTTTTCAAAGAGGAGCAACCTGAAATGTGAAATCAAGGGTCTCCATGGTGACTTTACTGCATTTAGTGTCCCCTTTTTCTTATTCTCTTTTTTAATAAGACAGAGGTGGCATAATTCTTACAGTGCAGGGACGGAAGGAGGGAATTCTCTGAAGCAACAGGGCTTTGGCAGCTGCTGGGAGTCCTTCAGTCCCTCCTTTTACTTACAGGATTAGCTCCTCTGGTTCAGTTCCACCCCGAGCACGCTCCGTCTCCTAATATTTCAGTAGTCAGCTCTCAAAAAGTCCCGGGGTCTGGGAGAGGGTATCAAAATTTGTAACTTAAATTTTGGTTCCTGATGTTGAAGCCAATTAATACCAATTTAATAATGAGGACAGCGTTTGAGAAAAAGAAAAAGGGAGGTTTACTGCTTTGCTAACAAAGAAGAATCACAGGGGATTCTGCCGAAAGGTTGTGACTCTCTTGATCTGGAGGGACAAGAGGTTTTAAAGGAGTTTCACTTTTTCACCTAAGAGATACTCAGTTCTTAGGTCACCAGCAGGCATTGCCCTCTGCAGTGGGTGTGCTCCAGGCAACCAGCTAGGGGCTTCTCTCATCCTGCTTGACAAAGGGGGGGAAAGTTCATCACAGTTCCTTAAAACACAGTCCAAAGGGGTGTCAGGCTTACTTGCTTTATTACCCATTTTCACGTCCAATATCATTATGTTTTTACCACAGAAATCACACAACAAAACGCACAAAAACTAACAAACCAAAAACATACAGAACACAGAAAAAAACACAAAGAAACAGAAAACCAGTGAAGAAACAGAAAAACAGAGGAGCAATACAACGTCTTGCTAAAGCTCCGGGGAAGGAGCTCCTGCGTGCCCGTTGGCACCTCTCTACCCTTTCAGAGGAATTCCCTACAGAACAGAACAGAGGACAGAATGATTCTTGTTACTGTCCCGGACAGGAGTATATGTGAGCCTCCCCATGCCACCTCTCTGTCATCAGAAGAGATGTCCCTTTACCGGATATCAGATGTTATAAAGATACCACTTACCTATGGAGGCCTCCTCCACCAGGTGCTTGCTAATAGTTATAGTGCGATGGTTCACTGCAGTGCTCCCCGGACTGAAGGCTCACTCCAAGGCCTTTGAACTTGGCTCTCCAGCCCGGAGCCTTGGAGGAAAGGCCAGCTTCAGAATTTCCAGGAGTCTGGTCTTGTGATCTGGTCGGGTCATCTCACTGGGGAACTCTAAAATATTAGACCAGGATGCAAGAAAAGACCACTGACTCCAATTAAAATCAAATTAAAGTAAGCTTGTTATTTCATCCGGGTGGGCTGCCTCTCCCTCTCAAACAGCAGAAACAAGACAGCATCCCCACATTTCCTACAGCCCGGCTTTATACCCCAGAAAGTTACACAAAAGGGGAGTTACAGAAAACAGAACTTTGACAAGCATCACATTAATTATAGGTTACATTTTTTATTTGCTGGCCCCAGCATCAAAAATTATGAGGACCATTAGAGCCTAGAGAGGGTCTTTGGCCAGGGAAGGCCAATATTTATGAGGTGTCACTAAAGTTTCAGAGAGGGCTGCAATCTGGTCAGAAAGCCAGATATGGGTGAGTTCAAGGCATGGGCAGGAATTCCAAGTAGGTTTGGAATTTGCACTAATTTATAGTAAAGAAAAAATTATCTTCTCATGGCTGTGTGGCAAGATGACTCCCAATTTTATTGAAAGATCAGGTTGGGGGATCAACCCTGTCCTTTACTTTTGGAAACTCCTCTACCACATCCATGTTTGTGAACTCCTGAGCATTTTCTATCCCAGATATGTATTCACAGATATTTTAACTCTACTCCTCTAATTGTGTCTTACTTGGGGCGAAGGTAATGTCAAGGCATTGTTCTGGATGAGAGTGGGAAGATTATTGTACACCATATATATGCATACTCATTGGATTCATTTTTCAATTTTCCATTCAAAATACTATATCCCTCACAATAACCCATACTCTACGAGACTCTAACAACTAATACTAATATGATGGAGAAAAATAACCGAAACAAAATTGAAATACAAGCAGTTCAGAGGAGACATGGTGTATATTGGACTTGCCTTTTGCAAGATAAATGGTAGGTGTTATTAATCTAGTCAATTTTTAATTGAAATAGTTCTCCATGTGTTTTTAAAGTTAAAAAATATGTGTATTCCTGTCTCCCTTTCTCTGTAGCCTATTCAGCACATGTATTTTTATATGCACATATAGAATTCTACGTGATATCACAAGTAAATTTTTGTGAGGTGCCTGACTTGGCAGTTACAAATTGTGAGAAGAGATTACTCCTCCTAAAAGCTGTTGGAACTGAAATTTCAAGCTATAGGTGAGCTTCCTAGTAGAACAACATTATACATAAATCCATGTTCAGTGAAATGAATGTTTTTGGATCTGTGGATGATATATATTTCATGGTGAATTTTGTTTGGCATATGAATTGGTATGTTTATTGTCTGTGGTTGTTTGTGTGTGTGTGTGTCTGTGTGTGTGTGTGTGTGTGTGTGTTTGTGTGTGTGTGTATATACACACACACACACACTCTCCAGAATTTTCATAATATGAAATGTATGTGTCTTATATACACTCCCTAAATTCATTCATGTTCATGTATGTGGATTAATAATCAACTTTTCACAACATTATTCTCAGAAATATTCATTCACCTGAAATATATATTTGTTTCCTAGTACTGAAAACTAACTTCAGTGAAAGGTACATACAAATCCTAATATTTCTACAGTTACTGACCCAGTTTAACATCAATGCAAGTAGATTCCTATGGGACATGATGGATCTTTTGATGTTCATTCTTATTCAACAGTGGTACCTTACTATTTTTCAGTTTTTGCACATCATAGGATACATATTTCATCCACTAGTTAGCAAAATTATAGGCATTTGTTTCACTTTTAATCACTTTCTTCTCCAGAACACATGTATTTCTCTATGTTTCTTGACTGGTCTTTTAATGAGACTTCTTTCCAAATACATTATAATCGATTTCCATAATCATTTTGAAATAAATCTCACACACCCTTCATGATAAACCATAACCCTAAGATGACCATTAGATATATAACTGGTTGGAATGAATGATTGTATATCAATATAACATTTCTGATATATTTTCAGATATCTATTCAATCCATTATTTAAAGTGGATCCAGTTATATTGTTTATTCACAGAATGGTGTATTCTTGCATTATCTCTATATTCATAGACAAAGGGTACGCCTATTTGTACCCCCATACTAATTTATACGTCTTCAAAATATTGCTCCCTGAAATGGTGGAAGAAATACTCATGTCACCAGATCTGCATATACATTTTATCACAGAAATATTCTGCACACAAAAAGCAAAGGTCACATGTACAATTGTATCAAAGCCTAAATGGGAAGTGAACATGGATTACTAAAATCATCCATGTCCATGTTGCCTAATGTTCAAAAATGTCAATTCTATTTGTGACTACATATTTGTTTCCTCTTAAGATTATAAATTCAACCTCCAGCCTGTTGAAAATGTGTAATCCTATCACTCACTTTATACTTTACTTGATTTCCTAATGTCTTTATTGATATGTGCTTTCATACATGTTTTCCCCAGTTCATCATTGCGACTGACTCTTCACATGTGCTGACATTCACCTTCACTCTCTACCCGAAACCCTATTGTTAAGAACTTTTGGTCCAAATCCTATACTCACTCTTCTTCTTAGCCTACCGAATACCTTCCAAATCCTATCGACTATTGCTTTTTGACTGGATGTTCTGTTCAACATTCAATCATCCAAGTTACAAGGTCCTATGCCATTGTATATTGATTTATCTGAGACAACTGTGCAGGACATAATTCAAAGCTAAGTATCCCACTCAAGGGCCCAATGCCCTTCTGGGCTTCAAATCTTACCAAATTTCTGCTTTCATACTTATATTTCACCTATATACTCTTGTAAATATCGCAGGTTGCCAATACCATTATTCATCCCGCAGAATGATTCCTAACCAAAATCGATGCTATTATTGAACCTAACCATACACTCTTCCCTTAATATAACTTACAGAAGAACAGGGACAGAGTTCGTCTTACAATATAGTAATGTAGCTGATCTTTCACCGGCTGAGAAACTCAACGATCCATGAAGAAATGATCCTTAGAGAAGATGTAGGCAGCTATGTAGGACCTGAGAGAGCAATAGTCATCTTCCACAGCAAACAACCAGGTCAGGATGAATTGATGTGTCTGAATCAGTCTCTCTCTTCTTATTGTAGAGAAGATGGACCAAACAAGGCCTGTTGTCGCGACCCCTTGCCCGCAAGGAAGACGCAACTCAGGAATCTTCTTTCAGCAGTTTATTCAGGCCCTTGATATTTCTTCTAATTCCCCGTCAGATGCCCCTCCCAGCCTTAATAAAGCATCCCAAGCCCCAATGCGAAGCTGCCACGTGGAACTTTCTCACAGGGTGCTGAGAAACCATGCACCAACTCTCCCAAACAAGGAGTTGTTTATTACAGACCACAGTGGAGCCAGCGCCATCTTGCAATGGCGACCATAATCTGCAGAAACGGCTCACCACAGTTCCCCCCTTCTGTTTTCTGAAAACAATACAGGCGAGAGTAGAGGTCCTATCCCACTGTGCAGAAGTGGCTGCATAGTATGGCTCAGTCCTAAGGAGGGCCCTTCCCCAGATCTGAAGCCATATCAGCCGACGCCTTTTTTCGTGGGGCGGGGCGTGGACATCAAACCCGCATGCAATAGGACATGCTCTCCTTGAGGTCCACTTCAAGGATCACTCAAGTGCAGTGCCTTGCCTCGCATCCTGTATCATGACGAAGGTGGACGAAGGGGGACAGCTAAGGCTGAACTGTGGCTGTACACAACGTCAAACGAGTTGACAGCACCCCGAAAGAAAGGCACGGACTTTAAGGCGATAGAGAAGCATTAGTGTGGAAACCCACCTGCGTGCAATGGCAGCAAGACCGGCAGAGTGCAAGGGCTTTCCAACACTAAGAGAATAACGAGGAAAGACATGCCGATCCCAGTGCAATGTTATAATAACTTGGGGTGCAATGGCCATGTCAAAGATTTACTGTTTAAGATGCGCAAGCCAAACTTGAGGTGAATTGCCATTTTCTAAAGCTGCAAGAGCTTGGATGATCATAGCCTTATCGTGAGCATTGCGGGCCTTGAGGAGACAGAGAAACCACAAACAGAGAAACATACCGAAGCAACACATTGCACCAAAAATGTCTACCCCCACCCACTCTTTAAAAAAGGAAAAGGCAGAAGATATCCAATCGGTGAATTGACCCAAAGTCACGGGATCAACACGGGTGCTATTCAAGACAGCTATATGGGTTAGTTGAGACTGGATCATGTCTTCCGCTTCCATGGACCAATTTCCAGCCAAATATTCGCCAATGGTGCGGGAAGCATTCCTGGAATCATTAAATCTGACAGAGGTTATGCATAAATGTGCACGTTGGTCAACACAACCCAAAAGCACTAAGTCAGCCAATTCTTCTACCTGAGCTTAGAGTAAATCTATTCTTTGTTTGGCAGCTAAAATCCCTGACAAAATATGTTGATTAATTGTATTTTGGGATTCAAGTATGGTGGAAGTTTGTTGGGCAACTTGATTAATAGTGGCAGCAGTTTGTACTTGATTGGCCATAGCCACTCCGGCCGTAACAGCTGCAGCAGCAGATACCGCCACGGCTGTCACTATAGCCGCTGTGATTCCAAAATCTCTGCGGACTCTAAGTAGCTCAACAATAGGGAATTTATCAGGATCCGCAGTGACCGGGATTGGGACAAAAGTTGGAATCTTCATAAACACTGCTACAGTCCAGGAACCATTCCAACACTCAGATAAGAGACAGGTAGTATGAGAAAAATCCAGCATCCCCGATGAGGTGGCCTTAGCCAAAAGGAATAAGAAGGGGGATTGGACACAGACCATTGCAGGAGGCAATGTGGCATTATACAACAGAGAGTTGAATGAAACAGATGTAAGTCTATTACCTTGTTCACTTTCCCTAACAGTACCAGAAACATTAGCCAGCCAACTTTTGGCTCCTACCAACTGAGCCAGTGCAGAAATATCGGCTGAAGCCCCCTTTTCATTGGAAATCAGCCATTAAAACCAGGACCAACCTACTCCTGTAGAGGAGCTGGCACTATTGTTAAAGTTATAAACATACCTATCAAGAGAGGGGGAAAGGGAGAAACCTTTAGCAACTTGATGTTTCTCCCAAGAATGATCCTGACAAGGCGTAAATATTGGGGGGAAACCAAGATTAGGGGAACAGTAAGGAGAGGCCTTGAAATGAGTGGCATTATAAATACTACTAGAAAAAGGAGGCACTGGGATTAGTACCTCGGAGATAATAGCCAAGGTAGTTATGTTAAGAGCAGAGCTGCTGTTTGCAGGGGTCTCTGAGCCTGATTGATTCCCCGAAGCTACCTTGCTCAATACAGCACTGATAATGCTTCCTGAGACCTGATTGGATCGCAATGGGTCCTCCAAGTTAGTCAAATTTTTGGTCTTAAGGCTAATGCAATTAGCGTTTCTAAGGCTGAAACAAAAAAACTCCTGTGAGATTAACTTGAGATTGATTAAAAATTCTCTCCATGTCCCCTCTAGGAGAGGCACAGGGAGCAGACATCTCACATGAGATAGAAAAAAGAGTGGGGAGGACACTAGAATTACCATGAACCGGCATCGGCATTGGCCATGCCCGTGCCACTGCCCACCACCGCATTGGTGTCGCCTGTGCCATCGGCACCAGCACCAGAGCCAGAGCACTTAGTAGAATGAAGATCCTCATCACAGGATTGTTGTGGTATCTCTTGTTGCTGGTCAGTTGATGTCGAGACTCTTCTTGTCAAGCGTTCAGGGACCCACAATGGTTCCGTACGATCCTGGGGAAAAACACATACAGATCCTCGTGCCCATGTCAGCACGGGTTCAGGGCCGTTCCATTGTCCCGTAAGAACATCCTTCCACTTAACATAGCCAATCACAGAGGGCTGAGGGGACACATGTCTATCGGCCGCAGAGCGACCATGAATATCCAAATTCAAAAAATTAATGGTAAAGAGAGCTAAGGACAGGCGTTCTTTAGGAGTGTGTTCAGCTCCTATTCCCCCTTTTTGTTTTTGTAAAGTTTCCTTTAAGGTGCGATGAGCACGCTCAACAATGCCTTGTCCTTGAGGATTATAAGGCAAACAATGAGTAAGTTGTACTCCCATAGTAGAACAAAAAACTGTAAATTGTCTGCCAGTATAAGCAGGTCCATTATCAGTCTTAAGGGATGCAGGTGCACCCCATGCTGCCCATGCCTCTAAACAGTGAGTAATGACATTACATGCCTTTTCTCCCGATAAAGCAGAAGCATGGATAATTCTAGAGCACGTATCAACGGAAACATTCACATACTTAAGGTTACCAAAGTCAGGTATATGTGTCACATCCATTTGCCAAACAATCAATGGCTTTAATCCCCGTGGGTTTACTCCATAATTAGGGGCATGAAGAAATGTGACACAATGGGGACATTGCAATACTATCTGCCGAGCATCCGCTCTTGAAATGGAAAAACGCCTGTGCAGCGTTAATGCATTAACATGGAAGTTTTGGTGAAACAACTTAGCCCTCTCTAAGGAGGAAGCCAAGCATATCAATTGGCCTCTAGTGGCTAAGTCCGCACAGGCATTACCTTGGGATAACGGACCAGGAAGAGAGGTGTGAGCCCTGATGTGCATTGGATAAAAAGAAGCAGTGCGGTTAGAGATAAGCTGTTGAAGCTGAGTAAAGTAAACAGACACATTGTGGGCATCACTAATAGTTCCCACGGTCTCCAGGACTTTTAGTGCTTGTACCACATAGCTGGAGTCCGAAATAAGATTAAAAGGAAAAGAACACTGTTTAAAAACTTCAATAACAATTTGTAGTTCTACCCATTGTGTATTTCCAGGAACAAATTGATGCTGGATAGGGGGAGAGTCATTAATTACATAAGCTCCCATTCCAGACTTGGAACCATCAGTAAAAATGTTAACAGCCCCCGGAATTGGACTGGATGAAGTTACCTTAGGGAAAATGATGGGATGTTCTTTAACAAAATGGAGTAATGGATGAGAAGGGTAGTGATTATCAATACCCCCTTGAAACGAGCAACACAGAATAGCCCAGTTGTCTAGAGTAGCACATAAAATATTAAGTTGAGCTTTAGTGTAGGGTATGATAAGAGAAGAAGGTGATTGGCCGAAAAATTGAATGCTTTGTTGAATCCCTTTAAGTGCCAATGCTGCAACATCATCAGGATAATATTCTAAGGATTTTCCTGGGGATACATGTGGGTGGATCCATAGTAAAGGCCCATCTTGCCACAGTACTCCAGTAGGCTGCCGCATAGTGGCAAGCACACATAACTGGAAAGGTTTATCACTCTGGAGCCTGCATAGAGTGGCATGCTGTATAGCTTGTTCTACTTTTATAAGGGCCGCTCTAGCCTCAGTAGTGAGGCTACGAGTTGAAGCAAGATCTGGATCACCCTTAAGAGTAGCGTACAAAGGCTGGAGCACAATATTAGGAATATGTAAATATCCTCTTATCCAATTAATATCTCCCAGAAATTTTTGAAAATCATTTAGAGTTT
Source organism: Callospermophilus lateralis (assembly GCF_048772815.1). Taxonomy (NCBI): domain Eukaryota; kingdom Metazoa; phylum Chordata; class Mammalia; order Rodentia; family Sciuridae; genus Callospermophilus; species Callospermophilus lateralis. The sequence continues at coordinate 94,555 of NW_027514859.1, read as the reverse complement.
GGAGATCTTGAGTCCTGATGGTAATTTTTTGTGGTTTTAATTTGTCACACCCAATTGTCGCTCCCAAAAACCTGATAGAATCCCAAGTTTGAACCTTTTCAGGTGTGATGTGCAGTCCATGTTGAGCCAACAGCATCACGAGTTCTTTATAAGCCTCATAAACTGTCTGTTCTAATTTTGCGGCCAATAACACATCATCCATATAGTGAATGATCTTGGTGGAGGAATACTTACGTCTGAGAGGTGCGAGTGCCTTCCCCACATACATCTGGCACATCGTGGGACTGTTAGCCATCCCCTGTGGCAACACCACCCACTCAAACCTTTGATCTGGTTCTTCGTGATTACACGAGGGAAGGGTGAAAGCAAAACGTTGTGAATCTTTAGGATGCAAAGGAATGGAAAAGAAACAGTCTTTAATGTCAATAACAATTATATGCCAGCCTTGAGGAACAGAGGAGAGCAGAGGCAGCCCTCTTTGAATGGGCCCCGTAAGCTACATCTGAGCATTAACTGCTCGTAGATCATGCAGTAGGCGCCACTTCCCTGATTTTTTCTTAATGACAAATATGGGAGTATTCCATGGAGAAGTAGAGGTTGGATGTGACCCAAATCAAGTTGTTCTTTGACTAGATCATGGGCTGCTGCCAGTTTAACCGAGGGAAGAGACCACTGAGGCACCCAAACAGGCTCCTCGGTGAGCCATGTTATAGGTATTTGAGCCCCAGTGGCCCCTAGGAAAAACCCAGACCAAACCTGTTAAGCTTTTGATGACCTTGCACAGGATGCTTACATCCCTGTAGGTGCCTTCCTAGTCCTAGACCTGGCCTATACCCCATATTTTGCATGATATGTTGAGACACTGGGGAATAGTCATTACTAAGAGTGAACCCCATGTCTTTCATCAGATCACGGCCCCATAAAGAAATGGGTAAATCAAGTACATAAGGCTGAAAGGTACCATCATGTCCTTCCGAGTCCTTCCAAGATAGATGTCTACAGCTGATTTGAGGGGCTTGGGCATATCCAAGTCCTCTTAAGGATTGATCAGAAGCCTGCACTGGCCATCCCCTAGACCAGTCCTTAAGGGCTATGATACTACGATCTGCTCCTGTGTCCAGCAATCCCACAATAGATTTACCTTCTATGCTTAATTCCAAAGTGGGGCGATTGCTCATATCCAGTGACAAATAGGCACAATTTCCTCCCGTGGTACCAATCTGATTTCCTGTCCGTGACCTTGAGTCAGCAGGGAAGTGATTATGCAAACTAGGCAAAATTAGCAATTGAGCAATCCGATCCCCTGGGGAGATAGACACAATGCCCCTTGGAGCTTCCACCATAACTTTTACTGCCCCTACAGTATCAGGGTTTATAACTCCGGGGAAAACATGAAGACCTTGTAGGATAGAGGATGCACGTCCAATTAACAAACCTACAGTGTCAGGGGGTAAAGGCCCTTTGAACTCAGTTTCCACCAATTGGACTCCCATCTTAGGTGTTAATACGAGTCTGGAGGTGGAACAGAGGTCCAATCCCACGGCACCTGTAGTGGTTCTCCGCATCTCGTGGGATGGCGCAGAGAAGGCCATGTCTCGGGTTCGGGTGTGACATTCTCCATTGCCCCATATATTCGTGGGCCCTGGGGTCGGGGGCCCCTTCGGCCGTTTTTTGGCCCAGCTGAAATAGGCTGTCCATGGATGTCCCTCACTGATCTACACTCTCTTGCCCAATGCTTCCCCTTTTTGCATTTTGGACACAGCCCCGGTTGACGAGGGCTATTAGAAGGGCCACCACGAGGAGGTCCAGTAAAATTGCCTTTTTTGGGACAGTCACGTTTGAAATGGCCGGATTGACCACAATGGAAGCATGTTCCGCTACCAGGACCGCCCCCTTTTGCGATCCGAAGGACAGCAGCTGCAAGACCTGCATTAGTTAAAGGTCCTCCAAGATCTCTACACACTTTCATCCAAGCTTCTATGCCCTTGTTTTTATAAGGAGCGATTGCTGCTTTACATTCTTTGGTGCATTGCTCAAACACAAGTTGTTTAATCAAGGGCATTGCTCTATGAGGGTCACCAATTCCTGCGGCATCCACCATCCTAGCAACAAAGTCCGAGAAAGGTTCTGTGGGGCCTTGCATGATTTTTGTTAAATTGCCAGACACTTCTCCTCTATTTGGGAGTGATTTCCATGCACGGATACAAATGTTATTGATCTGTTCATATACCTCAGGGGGGTATCCTGTTTGTTGATTAGCAAATCTGCCTTGTCCCAAAAGCATTTCCTTGTCCCAATGGGGGTGTCCCGCCGCATAGTTTTGGGCAGCCTGCTCTACAGCGCCCTCTAGCACAAAGGCTCTCCAGTCCAAATATTTGCCTGGAGAAACACAAGCCCGAACAAGGCTAGCCCAATCAGAGGGAGTCATACAGTATCTAGACAGACTCTCCACCTGAGTTAATGTGAAAGCGGCATCCACCCCATAAGTGCGCACAGACTCTGCCAGGGTCTTCACAATTTTGAAATCTAAAGGCTCATGAAATCTTCCCCTATTGTCATCCTGGAAAACTGGATAAGCAAGACCCATCTCAGCGTTAACAGCCCTCCATGCTTGGGCATGGAAAGCTCTCCTCGAAACACCCTCACCGTACGGCGGCGGGTCCGGAGGATCATTTTTCTTGAGCTCCTGTTTATTTTTGTTCCCTTCTCCCATAGTTAAACTCCCTAGCTGCCGAGACAGTCTCCCGAGCTCCTCCTTCTCATCCTCCTCCTCTTCTGACCCACTTTTGCATGGGAGTGTGCGCAGTGTACTGAGATATGGATACAAGCGTTTCCTCCCCCGTTTCTCGCTCTGCACATTCCCTTCCTCCTGAAATATTTCACTCCGTGCCAGAGACAATTGCCTCCTCCCCTGTTTCTCGCTCCGCACACTGCCATCCTCCTGAAATACGTCACTGCCTGCCGGAGATAATTGTTTCCTCCCCTGTTTCTCGCTTCGCACACTCCCACCCTCCTGAAATACCTCACTGCCTGCCATTTCTGATCTTTCTTCATGTAATTGCTCTAAAACTTCTTGTCCTTTAGTAAGTGCTTCCTGACATCTGCCATCTGCGAGGCAACTACGGATCATCTTCCAAAGGGGTATCACCCCACCCTCTAATATGCCCTGCTCAGAAGCAAAGTCAAGATCTGTGCCTAACTTATCCCAGCTAGGTATAGTGAGGCTGCCAGAAAATGCGAACCACGGGGCAACAATATCTGTCTTCTGTAAAAATCTCTGTAAAGTACTACGTTTCACTTTTAGGCCCTTGCAACATAACAGGTTATCTAGGGTCAGGAGAAGCGGACTTGAAGATACGGCACCCATGACACAACAAAAGACACACAACAAACAAAAGTGAAAGTAAGAGCGAAAGTACACAGTGCAGCTGCAATAAGATTTAATGCTCTCTCTGGCTTTACAGAGGAGCTGCCGCTTTGATAGCGGGTCCTAATTACCTAGGACTAATCTCCGCTTTGACCGCGGGTCCCAATTAATCTGGGACTAATCTCCGCTTTGACCGCGGGTCCCAATTAATCTGGGACTAATCTCCACTTTGACCGCGGGTCCCACTTACCTAGGACTGATCTCCACTTTGATAGCGGGTCCTACTTAACTAGGACTGATCTCCGCTTTGACCGTGGGTCCTACTTACCTGGGACTAATTGGTGCACCACCCCTGACTGCTGAAAGTTCTGGTTCCCGGGTTTTCAGCACCACTTGTCGCGACCCCTTGCCCGCAAGGAAGATGCAACTCAGGAATCTTCTTTCAGCAGTTTATTCAGGCCCTTGATATTTCTTCTAATTCCCCGTCGGATGCCCCTCCCAGCCTTAATAAAGCATCCCAAGCCCCAATGCGAAGCTGCCACGTGGAACTTTCTCACAGGGTGCTGAGAAACCATGCACCAACTCTCCCAAACAAGGAGTTGTTTATTACAGACCACAGTGGAGCCAGCGCCATCTTGCAATGGCGACCATAATTTGCAGAAACGGCTCACCACAGCCTGTGTGGAGAGCAGTTCCCGGGTGCCTATGGTCGATATACAATTCTAACTTCTGAATGTGTCACAGGATGTAGGGGTAACCTCCATCTCATGGGAACCTTCGAAGCATCTGTTAGAACAAAGTGGTTACCAAGGCAGTGACCTCATTCAGTTCCTGAAGGAATTGACCTACCTCACTTCTTTGTTGATGCAATTTGCTGAACTCGGGATCCAGGAAGCCAAGCACCCAGAGCCAGTCCCAGTCCCAGTCCCATTGGGTTCACTTGTTTGGATTTACCAAAGACAGAGTCAGTCTTTCTTGGTAAATACTGATCTGTGGATGGTTAAATATCAGGAAAGCTCTGAAGAGGGGCCTTCCTGAGAAAGCAGGTAGTGACTCCCTGATGGCTCCTGACAACTTTACAGAGTTGGTAATGAAGACCAGATCTGAGACAGGACAGGCCATTTCGTGGGAACATAGTATGGCCAATCAGTCTGAGGACACTCTGGATAGTCACAGACCTACTTGGGTAAAGGAGGTGCCTTTGTGGGTGTGCATGTGAGTTTGGTTTTGTCTCATGTTATGAGAATAGGTAGGAAAGGCAGTTTGTTTGTTTTGGAGTGGACTGTTTTTAATAAGTCATTTGACATGGGGAGTGTTTCTTTGTTTGTGTATCCCACTGTATCCGTGGTTGTAGACCTTTGAAAAGCGAATGCATCAATGGTTGTGTCCTGTCTAATATAAAGTGTCCCAGCGTTCATCCTGCCCAATTTAAGAATGGAGAGTGGCTTGCCTATGGATGGGCAATACCTACTATCTTTCTAAGTTCCTGTTTCTTCGTGAATTCTGGCCACTCTCCTGAATAGGCTCATGGTTTTGTGTCCAACATATGTACCACCACAAGGCTCTGTGACATGGCCATGTACTGATAGCTGAAGGGAATGGGAGAATCTCAGAAAACTCAGATATCAGTGTGACCAGGAAAGTCTTAGTGGAGAAACCCTGCTTTGGGCCTTTTGCTTACTTATGTTTCTATTACCCTGAATGTCAAGAAGGTCTTTACCTCAGGCCACCCCTTTGTGAAGCCTTAAGAAAACTGTTTTCATATGGAAATGAATGGGCATCACCTGTGGCTCTTTGCTTAATTGCTTTGGAATGGGATGTGCTTGAATCAGCCTCTTGTCCTTGTGTGAGGTTGTGGCTTAAATTCTCAGCACCTGATAGATCTAAATAAAAATCCCATGTGCTTCCAAACCAAAATGGCCAAAAGAGCAGTCATTGTGGATAAATTTTTTTGCCTTCTTAGGTTGGGTTCCTGACCTACATCAAGTGAGAATAGGGATCCTTTGGGTCAAATGCGTTCTTCAAATCCCTGCGGAGGCTATCCCATAGGTGCTTGGGTTTTCTCATGACTCCAAATCACATAAAGAATCTATACCTGACAGCTAGTAGGCCTCAAATTGGAAAAGCGGAACACTTTACCAGCAGGAATATTTGATCACTCCTGGTTCAAAGGAAGAGTACCCTGGCCACCATGATTTTAGGCAAATGAGGGGCAAGTGAGCTTATTTTGGACACTTTCTTGGCCTTGCCTCTCATAGAAACCTCCAGCCACAGGGTATGATGAGTGTCTATATGGAAGAAGATGAGTGTCATGTGGGAGTGTTTTGGATTTAAGCGAAGAAAGAGAGAACTGAAATTACTGACATATGGGATCGAAAAGGCAATATAACAACAGATGCTACAGAAATAAAGAAGACAATTAGAAATTATTTTGAAAACCTATATTCCAATAAAATAGAAAATAGTGAAGACATTGATAAATTTCTTAAGTCATATGATTTGCACAAACTGAGTCAGGAGGATACACACAATTTAAACCGACCAATATCAATGGATAAAATAGAAGAAGCAATCAAAAGACTACCAACCAAGAAAAGTCCAGGTTCAGATGGGTATACAGCGGAGTTTTACAAGACCTTTAAAAAAGAATTAATACCAATAATTTTCAAGATATTTCAGGAAATAGAAAAAGAGGGAGCTCTGCCAAATTCATTCTATGAGGCCAAGAACACTCTGATTCCGAAACCAGACAAAGACACCTCAAAGAAAGAAAACTACAGACCAATATCTCTGATGAACCTAGATGCAAAAAACCTCAATTAAATTCTGGCGAATTGGATACAAAGGCACATCAAAAAAATTGTGAATCATGATCAGGTAGGATTCATCCCTGAGATGCAAGGACGGTTCAATATACAGAAATCAATAAATGTTATTCACAACATAAATATACTTAAAGATAAGAACCATATGATCATCTAGATAGATGCAGAAAAATCATTCGACAAAGTAGAGCATCCCTTTATGTTCAAAACATTAGAAAAACCAGGGATAACAGGAACTTACCTCGACACTGTAAAAGCTATCTATGCTAACCCTCAGGCTAGTATCATTCTGAATGGAGAAAAATTGAAGGCATTCCCTCTAAAATCTGGAACAAGACAGGGATGTCCTCTATCACCACTTCTATTCAATATAGTTTTCGAAACTGGCCAGAATAATTAGACAGACGAAAGAAATTAAAGGCATAAAAATAGAAAAAGAAGAAATTAAAATATCACTAATTGCAGATGACATTATTCTTTATATAGAAAACCCAAAAGGGTCTACAAAAAAAAAACTACTAGAACTAATAAATGAATTCAGCAATGTGGCAGCATATAAAATCAACATGCATAAATCAAAAGCATTTCTGTATATCAGCGACAAAACTTCTGAAACAGAAATGAGGAAAAACATTCCATTCACATATCCTCAAAAAAAAAAAAAAAATCTTGGTAATCAACCTAACAAAAGAGGTGAAAGATTTATACAATGCAAACTACAGAACCCTAAAAAGAGAAGTAGAATAAGATCTTAGAAGATGGAAAATATACCCTGTTTATGCATAGGCAGAACTAACATCATCAAAATGGTGATATTACCAAAAGTTCTCTATAGGTTTAACGCAATGCCAATCAAAATCCCAAGGGCATTTCTTGTAGAAATAGAGAAAGCAATCATGAAATTCATATGGAAAAATAAAAGACCCAGAATAGCAAAAGCATTTCTAAGCAGGAAGTGTGAATCAGGCGGTATAGCGATACCAGATTTCAAACTATATTACAGAGCAAAGTAAAAAAAAAAAAAACAGCATGGTACTGGTACCAAAACAGGCAGGTGGACCAATGGTACAGAATGGAGGACACAGAGACTAATCCAAAAAGCTACAACTGTCTTATATTTGATAAAGGAGCTAAAAGCATGCAATGGAGGAAGGATAGCATCTTCAACAAATGGTTCTGGGAAAACTGGAAATCCATATGTAACAAAATGAAACTGAATCCCTTTCTCTCGCCATGGACAAAAGTTATATCAAAATGGATCAAGGAGCTTTATATCAAATCAGAGACATGGCGTCTGATAGAAGAAAAATTGGCTACGATCTACATACTGTGGTGTTGGGCTCCAAATTCCTCAAAAGGACACCCATAGCACAAGAGTTAATAACTAGAATCAACAAATGGGACTTACTAAAACTAAAAAGGTTTTTTGCAGCAAGAGAAACAATAAGAGAGGTAAATAGGGAGCCCACATCCTGGAAACAAATCTTTATTCCTCACACTTCAGATAGAGCCCTAATATCAAGAATATACAAAGAACTCAAAAAATTAGACAATAAGATAACAAATAACCCAATCAACAAATGGGCTAAGGATCTGAACAGACACTTCTCAGAGGAGGACATACAATCAATCAACAAGTACATGAAAAAATACTCACCATCTCCAGCAATCAGAGAAATGCAAATCAAAACCACCCTAAGATACCATCTCACTCCAGTAAGATTGGCAGCATTTATGAAGCCAAACAAACACAAGTGCTTGGGAGGATGTGGGGAAAGAGGTACACTTGTACATTACTGGTGGGACTGCAAATTGGTGTAGCCAATTTGGAAAGCAGTATGGAGATTTCTTGGAAAGCTGGGAATGGAACCACCATTTGACCCAGCTATTCCCTTTCTCATTCTATTCCCTAAAGACCTAAAAAGAGCATGCTACACGGAAACTGCTACATCGATGTTCATAGCACCACAATTCACAATAGCAAGACGGTGGAACCAACCTAGATGCCCTTCAATAGATGAATGGATAAAAAAAAAAGTGGCATTTATTCACAACGGAGTATTACTCTGCATTAAAAAATGACAAAATCATAGAATTTGCAGGGAAATGGATGGCATTAGAGGAGATTATGCTAAGTGAAGCTAGCCAAACCCTAGCAAACAAATGCCAAATGTCTTCTTTAATATAAGGAGAGTAACTAAGAACAGAGAAGGGACGAAAAGCATGAGAAGAAAATTAACATTTAACAGGGATGTGAGGTGGGAGGGAAAGTGAGAGAGAAGGGAAATTGCATGGAAATGGAAGGAGACCCTCAGGGTTATAAAAAATTACATACAAGAGGAAGTGAGGGGAAAGGGAAAAATAATACAAGGGGGAAAATTTATTAGAGTAGTGGGATTAGAGAGAGAAGAGGGGAGGAGAGGGCATGGGAGGGGGGATACTAGAGGATAGGAAAGGCAGAAGAATACAACATACAGTAGTAAGGCAATATGTGAATCAATGGATGTGTAACTGATTTGATTCTGCAATCTGTATACAGGGTAAAAATAGGAGTTCATAACCCACTTGAATCAAAGTGTGAAATATGATACATCAAGAACTATGTAATGTTTTGAAGAATCATAAATAAAAATTTTAAAAAAAAGAAAACTCACTTCGGTTAATGATGCACGCGAATCCTAATATTTCTACAGTAACTGACCCAGTTTAACATCAATGCAAGTAGATTCCTATGGGACATGACGTACATTTTGACATTCATTTTTATTCAACACTGGTACACTACTATTTCATCAGTTTATGCACATTATAGGATGTATATTTCATCCACAATTTAGCAAATTTATAGGCATTTGTTTCACTTTCAATCACTTCCTGCTTCAGAACACATGTATTCCTCCATATTTTTTGACTGGTCTTTTCATGAGACTTCTTACCAAACACAATATTTTCCATTTCCATTATCACTTTTGAAGCAAAACTCACACACACTTCATGATAAACAATAACCCTAAGATTACCATTAGATACATAACTGGTTGGAATGACTGATTTTATGTCAATTTATGATTTCTAATATATTTTCAGATATCAATTCAATCTATTATTTAAAGAGGAACCAGTTATATTATTTATTCACAGTAAGTTCTATTCATGCATTATCTCTATATTCATAGACTCAGGGTACACCACTTTGTACCCCCAATACTAATTTATATGTCTTCAAATATTGCTCCCAGTAATAGTGGAAGAAATAATCATGTCACATGATCTACATATATATTTTATCACAATAATTTTCTGGGCACAAATGCAAAGGTCACACTTATGATTGTACCAAATCCTAAATGGAAAGTGAACATGGATTACTAAAAACATCCATGTCCAGGTTGCCTAATGCTTTCAAATATCATTCCTATTGGTGACTACCTATTTTTTTCTTCCTAAGATTATGTATTCAATCTCAATCCTGTTGAAAATGTCTAATCCTATCACTCACATTATAATTGCCTGATTTTGTATTGTCTCTATTGATATCTTCTTTCTTATATTTTTTCCAGTTCATCATTGTGACTGACTCTTCACATGTGCTGACATTTACATTCACTCTATAACCAAAACCCTATCGCTAAAGAACATTTGGTCCAAATTTTATACTCACTCTTCTTCCTAAACCTACCGACTATCCTATTTTGAGTGGATGTTCTCTTCTACAATCAATCATCCAAGGTCCAAGGTCCTATGCCATGGATTATCGATTTATCTGAGACAATTTTGCAGAATGTAATTAAAAGCTAAATATCCCAAACAAGGGCGTAATGCCCTTGTGGACTTCAAATCTTACCTAGATTTCTGTTTTCATACTTATATTTCAGCTGTATATTCTTGTAAATATGGCAGTTTTCCAATACCATTATTCATCCAGCAGAATGATTACTAACCCAAATCGAACATGTTATTAACCCTAACCATACACTGTTCCCTCAATTTAACTTTACAGAAGAGCAGGTACAGAGTTCATCTTACAATACAGGAATTTAGGGTATCTTCCACCTGCTGAGAACCTTTGAGGTTCTATGTAGATTTGATCCCTGAAGAAGATGTAGGCAGCAATGAAGGACCTGAGAGAGCAAAAGTCATCTTCCATGGGAAACAACCTTTTAAGGATGAAGGGTTGTGTCTGAATAAGCCTTTCTCTTCTTAATGTAGAGAAGAAGGACCAAACCAGGCCTGTGTGGAGAGATGTTCCCGCAAACTGGTGCGGCCAATTTGGAAAGCAGTATGGAGATTCTGGGGAAGGCTGGGAATGGAACAACAATTTGACCCAGCTATTGCCCTTTTTGAACTATTCCCTTAAGACCTTAAAAGAGTGTACTACAGGGATACTGCCACATCGATGTTCATAGCAGCACAATTCACTATTGCTACACTGTGGAACCAACACAGTTGTCCTTCAGTAGATGAATGGATAAAAAAAATGTGGCTTCTATACACCCTGGAGTATTACGCAGCACTAAAAAATGACAAAATCATGGAATTTGCAGGAAAATGGATGGTACTAGAGCAGATTATGCTTAGTGACGCTAGTCAATCCTAAAAAACAAATACCAAATGTCTTCTTTGATATAAGGATTGCAACTAAGAACAGAGCAGGGAGGAAGAGCAGGAAGAAAAGATTAATATTAAACAAAGATATGAGGTGGGAGGGAAAGGGAGAGAAAAGGGAAATTGCATGGTAATGGAAGGAGACCCTCATTGTTACACAAAATTACATGTAAGAGGTTGTGAGGGGAATGGGAAAATAAACAAGGAGAGAAATGAATTAGAGTAGATGGGGTAGTGAGAGAAGATGGGAGGGGAGAGGAGGGGGGATAGTAGAGTATTGGAAAGGTAGCAGGATACAAAAGTAACTAATAGGGCATTATGTAAAAATGTGGATGTGTAACCGATGTGATTCTGCAATCTGTATTTGGGGTAAAAATGGGAGTTCATTACCCACTTGAATCTAATGTATGAAATATGATATGTGAAGAGATTTGTAATGTTTTGAACAACCAATAAAAGAAAAAAAGTAGCAATATATATGCCAATCGAAATTCATCATGAAATATATATAATCCACAGATGCAAAAATATTCATTTACTGAACATGGATTTATGTATAATGTTATTCAACTTGGAAGCTCACCCATAGGTTGAATTTTCAGTTCCAACAGCGTTTAGGAGGAGTGATCTCTTCTCACAATTTGTATCTGCCAATTCAGCCACCTCACAAGTATATACGTGTGATACCAGATAGGGTTTTCTATGTGCATATAAAAATACATGCACCGTATAGGCTACAGAGAAAGGGAGACAGGAATTCACATATTTGTTAACTTTAAAAACACATGTAGAGTTATTTCAACAAAAAATTGACTAGATTTATAACTCCTACACTATATAATGCAAAAGGCAATTCCAACTACACACCATGCCTCCTCTGAACTGCTTGTATTTCTATTCTTTTTGGGTTATTTCTCACCATCATATTAAGATTATTAGTCAGAGTCCAGTAGGGTAGGGGTTAATGTCAGGGATTCAGTATTTCAAATGGAAAATTGGAAAATGACTCCAATGTGTATGTAAACATGTGCTACACAAAAATCTTCCCACTCACATCCATAGAAGTGCCATGATATTACCTTCGCCCCAAGTAAGACACAATAAGAGGAGAAAAGTGTGAAAATCTGTGATTATGTATCTGAATGGAATATGCTCAGGAGTTCACAACCTTGGAGGTGGTAGAGGAGCTTCCAAAAGTAAGGGACAGGGTAAACACTCCACCAACATGGAGCTCTGCTGGCCTATGACTTCTTGGGAAACTGCTTCTGAGGTTGGGCACTTGAAATATATGTTGTTGTCATGAGCTTTAGCTTCCTTTGTAGTGAGACCATCAAATCTGGGTCTGCATCTATGTGACCTGGAAGACATGGTTTCTTATATTCCAAAGAACCTGAGGCAGCAGTGCTGAATTCTCTCTTTGTAGGTAAACTGTGGCCACAGGAAGCCAAGTATCTCCTGGTGGGGACTGTGAAGACATTTGGTCATCCTTCACATTTTGTGGTGCTTCTTGCTGCTGCACTGGGAATATGGTTTTTGCTTCACAAAATACAAGGAGTTCAACTGGGACAGAGTGCTGGAGAGAGTTCTGTAACGTGTGTTGTGACTCATTTATTTGTTGGTTTTTCCTTTTTTTTTTTTTTTGAGGAATGACCACCAGGCGATGAATTTCCCTCTTAAAACTGCTTTCATTGTGTCCCGTAGATTCCGATATGTTGTGTCTGTGTTTTCGTTTATCTCTAAGAATTTTTTGATTTCCACCTTTATGTCTTCTGTAACCCATTGATCATTCCGTAACATATCGTTCATTTTCCATGTGATGTAGGACTTTTTCTTCCTTCTTTTATCATTGATTTACAGTTTCATTCCATTATAGTCAGAAAAAATGCATGGTATTATCTCCACCCCTTTATATTTACTGAGGGTTGCCCTATGGCATAATATATGGTCTATTTTTGAGAAGGATCCATGTGCTACTGAAAAAAAGTATATCCATTTGATGATGGTTGGTATATTCTATATATTTCAGTTAAGTCTAGGTTATTAATTGTGATATTGAATTCTATATTTTTTTAATTCAACTTTTGTTTGAAATATCTGTCCAATGGTGAGAGAGCTGTGTTGAAGTCACCGATAATTATTGTGTTGTTGTCTATTTGATTCCAGAACTTGAGGAGAATTTGTTTTATGAAGGTCGCAGCACCATTATTTCGTTCATAAATATTGATAATTTTATGTCTTGTTGGTGAATGATTCCTTTTAAAGTTATATAATATCCATACTTATCCCTTTTGAATAACTTAGTCTTGAAGTCGATTTTATTCTATGTGAGGATGGCCACCCCTGGTTGCTTACGAGGACCGTGTGCATGGTATATTTTTTCCCAACCTTTCACCTTCAGCCTGTGCATGCCTTTTCCATTCAGATGTGTCTCCTGGAGGCAATATATTGTTGGATTTGTTTTTATAATCCAAGTTACCAGCCTATGTCGCTTTATTGGAGAGTTCAACCATTAAGGTTTAGAGTTATTATTTATATATGGTTTGTACTGCCAGCCATTTTGATTATTTATTTTTTTTTAATTTAGTTTGTTTCTCCATGATTAGCTTTTCCCCCGCCCTCTGTTATTACTGAGGCACTTCCCAGTGATAGTTTTGGTTGTTGTTTTTCATTTCTTCCTCGTGTAGTGTTTTGCTCAAGACACTTTGCAATGCTGGTTTTCTGGCTGCAAATTCTTTTAGCTTTTGTTAATTATGAAATATTTTTATTTTGTTGTCGTACCTGAAGCTTAATTTTTCTGGATACAGAATTATTGGTTGGCATCCATTGTCTTTCAGTATTTGAAATACATTGTTCCAGGATCTTCTCGCTTTCAGCGTCTGTGATGAAAAATCTGTTGTTAACCTTATTGGTTTACCCCTGAATGTCATCTGCCTCCTTTCTCATGTACCTTTTAATAATTTCTCTTTGGTCTGTTTATTGGATATTTTCGTAACAATGTGTCTTGGCATTGGTCTACTGTGATTTTGTGTGCTCGGTGTCCTGTATGCATCTACAATTTGTATATCCGTTTCCTTTTTTATTTCTGGAAAGTTTTCTAAAATTATTTCATTCAGCAGGTTACTCATTCCCTTGGTTTGAATCTCTGTACCTTCCTCTATCCAGATGACTCATAAGTTTGTTTTTTTATGTTATCTCATATCTCTTGGATGTTTTTCTCATGATTTTTTACCAGTTTTTCGGAGTTGGCTAGACTCCTTTCAAGATGATATATTTTTTCTTCATTATTTGACGTTCTGGCTTCTACTTGCTCCACTCTGTTAGTGATACTCTCAATTGAGTTTTTAATTTGGTTTATCGTTTCCTTCATTTCTAGAATTATTGTTTGATTTCTTTTATAATCTCTATCTCCTGATAAAGACGCTTAACTTCTTCTTTTATCTGTTTATGTAATTCATTTTCAATGTGTTCTTTCACTGTTTGGAATTGCTGTCTCGTATCCTCTTTAAGGTTCCATTCCATCTGTCTAAGTATTCCTTGAGTTCTTTAAATGACCATTTTCCTGATGATTCTAGGTCCTCCTGATTATTTAGGTTGTCCTTCATTGTTTGTACACATTTTCATCCTTGCATTTTTATGCTGCTAATGTTACTTCTTGTTCTGTTTGACTGCTGAGTTACTGCTTACTCTTATAAATTTATTTGAAGCTTGGGAGAAAAGATAGTAGTAGGGATGGGAAGAAGTCACTAAAGAGAATGAGAGTAGGCAGGTAGAATTCAAGGAAGGGAGAATAAGAAAATTGAAAAGAAATGAAAAGACAAAAGAAAAAAAATAGAAAATAAAGAAAGAAATAAATTTTTTTAGAAATAATAATGATAATTATAAAAATGAAAATTAAAATTTAAAAGAATCATAAAATAATAAATTTTAAAAATTTTAAAAAATAAAAACATTAAAAAAAGTTAAAGAACAACAACAAAAAAATGAAAATGAAAGAAAAAGAAGAAAATAAAAAGAAAAAAAATAATAATACATGCAGTAATAGAGTTCAATTAACTTCTCTTCCAGTAGGTGGAGCTGTGTGCATTGGGCCAAGCTTCTCCTCTCAATAGGTGGGAAGCAATCACTGTGCAGCAACTCTTTATCCCAGAATGGGTGGATCTCCAATCCTGAGTGTCTAGGGCCTTCTCTTTTTTTTCCTCAAGCCAGGCCCCCCAACCTGTGACGCTCACCACAATACTATGTAATGTTTTGAACAACCATTAATAAAAAGTTTTAAAAAAAGAAAACTAAATTCAGTGAATGATGCACGCGAATCCTAATTTTTCTACAGTAACTGACTCAGTTTAACATCAATGCAAGTCGATTCCTATGGGACATGATATGTATTTTGCCGTTCATTTGTATTCAACACTGGTACACTACTATTTCATCAGTTTATGCACATCATTGGATATATATTTCATCCACAATTTAGCAAATTTATAGGCATTTGTTTCACTTTCAATCACTTCCTGCTTCACAACTCATGTATTCCTCCATATTTCTTGACTGGTCTTTTCATGAGACTTCTTTCCAAACACATTATTTTCGATTTCCATAATCACTTTTGAAGCAAAACTCACACACACTTCATGATAAACAATAACCCTAAGATTACCATTAGATATATAACTGGTTGGAATAATGATTGTATGTCAATATATGATATCTTATATATTTTCAGATATCAATTCAATCCATTATTTAAAGTGGAACCAGTTAGATTATTTATTCACAGTATATTCTATTCATCCATTATCTCTATATTCATTGACACAGGGTACACCACTTTGTACCCCCAATACTAATTTATATGTCTTCAAATATTGCTCCCAGAAATGGTGAAAGAAATACTCATATCACATGATCCACAGATACATTTTATCACAATAATTTTCTGGGCAGAAAATGCAAAGGTCACACTTATGATTGTACCAAAGCCTAAATGGAAAGTGAACATGGATTACTAAAAACATTTATGTCCAGGTTGCCTAATGCTTTCAAATGTTATTCCTATTGGTAACTACATATTTTTTTTCTTCCTAAGATTATGCATTCAATCTTAACCATGTTGAAAATGTCTAATCCTATCACTCACATTATAATTGCCTGATTTTGTAATGTCTCTATTGATATCTTTTTTCCTATATTTTCTCCAGTTCATCATTGTGACTGAGTCTTCACATGTGCTTACATTTACATTCACTCTATAACCGAAACCCTATTGCTAAAGAACATTTGTTCCAAATTTTATACTCACTCTTCTTCCTAAACCTACAGACTATCTTCCTAATCCTACTGACTCTCCCAATTTGAGTAAAGGTTCTCTTCTACAATCAATCATCCAAAGTACAAGGTCCTTTGCAATTGTATATCGCATTATCTGAGACATCTCTGCAGAATGTAATTCAAAGCTAAGTATCCAAATCAAGGGCCTAATGCCCTTCTGTGCTACAAATCTTACATAGATTTCTGTTTTTGTACTTATATTTCACCTCTATAATCTTATAAATATTGCAGGTTACCAATAGCAGTAATCATCCTGCAGAATGATTTATAACCCAAATCAAACAAGGTATTAACCCTAACCATACACTGATCCGTCAATCTAACTTTACAAAAGGGCAGGGTCAGAGTTCATCTTAAAATACAGGAATGTAGGGGATCTTCCACCTGCTGAGAACCTCAAAGGTCCATGCAGATTTGATCCCAGGGAAAGATGCAGGCAGCTATGAAGTACCTGAGAGAGCAAAAGTCACCTTCCATGGGAAACAACCTGGTAAGGATGAAGGGTAGCTTCTGAATAAGCCTCTCTCTTCTTAATGTAGAGAAGATGGACCAAACCAGTCCTGTGTGGTAAGCTGTTCCCGGATGCCTATGGTTGATATACCATTCTAACTTGTGAAAGTATCACAGGAAGTAGGGGCAAGCTCCATCATAGGACCATTGGAAGGAACTGTTAGGACAAAGTGGTTGCCAAAGCAGTGACCTCATTAAGATATTGAAGGAAGTAACCTCACCTTACTTCTTTGGTGATGGAAGTCTCAGATCCAGGAAGCCAGGCACCAAGAGCCAGTCCCAGTCCCAGTCTCAGTGTTCTCACTTGTTTGGATTTACCAAGGACAGAGTCAGTCTTTCTTGGTACCTACTGATGTGAGGATGGCCAAATGTCAGGAAAGCTCTGAAGATGGGCCTTTCCTGAGAAACCAGGTAGTGGATCACCGCTGGCTCATGAAAACTTCACAGAGTTGGCCAAGGAGACCAGATCTGACACAGGACAGGCCATTTCAGCGGAACATAGTATGGCCCACCATTCAGAGGACACTCCCGATAGTTACAGACCTACTTGGGGGAAGGAGGTGCCTTTGTGGGTTTGGGTGTGGGTTTGAGGTTTTGTCTCATGTTCTAAGAATAGTTAGGAAAGGTGGTTTGTTTGGTTTGGAGTGAACTGTTTCTGGTAAGACGTTTCGCAAGGCGAGTGTTTCTTTTTCTGTGCATCCACTGTGTTTATGGTTGTAGACATTAGAAAAGAGAATGCATCAATGGATGTGTCCTGTCTAGTAGAAAGCATTCCAGGATTTATCTTGTCCAGTGTATGAATGGACTGCGGCTTGACTTATGGATGGGCAACATCTACTATCTTCCTAAGTTCCTGTTTTCTTCCTGAAAACTGATCACTCTCAGAATAGGCTCACGATTTTGTTTCCATGATTTGTACCACCTCCAAGCTCTGTGCTTACCAATTGTTCTGTTGCCCTGAATGTGAGGAAGGTCTTTTCTTCAAGCCAAACCTCTGTGAAGCATGAAGAAAACAGTTTTCAAATGGAAATGAAAGGGCATCACCTGTGGCTCTTTACTTAATTTCTTTGGAAAGGGATGTGTCTGAATCAGATTTTTGGCCCTATGTGAGGTTATGTCTTAGATTCTCAGCACCTGAAGGATCTAAAAAAAAGATCCAATGTGTGCATCTAAAACAAAAATTGCCAAAAGAGCAGTCATTGTGAATGAAGTCTCTTGCCTACCTCTGTAAGGTTCCTGACCTTCATCAAGTGAGACTAGTGATCATTTGGGTCAAATGAGTTCCTCAAAACCCTGCAGAGGCTAGCCCATAGGTGCTTGGTTTTTCTCATGACTCCAATTCACATAAAGAATCTAAACCCCACAGTCAATAGGCCTCAAATTGGAGAAGCAGTGCCGTATTAACGAGTATTAGGGATTAACGTATTAGGGATTCTTTGGGTCAAATGAGTTCTTCAAAGTCCCGCAGAGGTTCTTGTGTTTTCTCATGACTCCAAATCACATAAATAATCTATACCTAAAAGTCAGTAGGCCTCAAATTGGAGAAATAGAGCAGTATTAACGGCAGGCTTATTTGATCACTCGTGGTTCACAGGAAGGGTGTCCAGGCCACCTTGAATATTGGCAAATAAGGGGCAAGGGAGTTTATTTTGGACACTGTCTTTGGCTGTGCCCCTCATGGAAAACTCCTGGCAAAGGTTACGATGAGTGACTATATGGAAGAAGATGAGGGCCATGTGGGAGAGTTTTGGTTTTAATTTTGGTCATTTGTGAGGCGGTTGGAAGAAATGACTGGGTCCACCAGGGCTTGAACTCTGGTGTGATTCCCCTTAGAGACTGGGTTTTGGAACTGACCTCAGAGAAGTATTGCCATGAATTTTGTTGGGATTTTAGGAGGCCACACATGAGAGTCGCCCTTGGAAACTGAGATCTAGGCCCAGGGTGGCTTTCCTCAGATCACTGGGAATCTCAGCCAGGATATCACATGATTTTATTCTGAAAGACTTCGGTACCATAGTTGAGAGTCAAAACACACACGTACCTCACATTGTAGACCTCAATGGGCCTGGCTTCATGTGTCCATTTGGCCACTCTTTGGGAAGACTTGCCTGTGAGAGTTCTCCAGAGCATTCACTGAAATGAGCTTCCTCAACATTTAATGTTTTCTGAATGAATTGAAACCAACAGTGCCTCCAACTTCATCCTTGAAAAATGGCTAGAAAAATACCATAAAATTTTGGAAATTCATTGGAGAAGCTTTGTATGTCCTGTTGCTGATCATGAGGGTACCAGACAGTGCCTTGAATTACTGGGTTTCATGAAAATGGTGTAGAACAGAGATTTCAGTATGTTGGAGCCTGCTGAGTAGTGGGCCTAGAGGAGTGGTGGGCAGGTGTGTGAAAGAACATCAGTGGTAGGGCCATGAGGATCTACCATTGGATTCCAAATGGCTTTTGACTGACATGGTGCAGCCAGCAGACCCTTATATGTAAAGGCATCTTGTTATATGGAGAGGTTTCAGGGCAATGTTCAGAATGAGGTTGATATGGACAAGGCGGCAATGGGACAAGATATGAGGGATAGAGCCTGGTTGGTGCATTCTCTCGCAGACTCTGACCCACCACTCGTGACAGAACTCCCTCCAGCACTGTGTCCCAGTTGAGCTCCTTGTATTTTGTGACGCAAATACCATACTCCCAGTGCTGCAGCAAAAATACCACAAAAAGTTGAGGAGGAACAAATGGCTTCACAGTCCACACGGGGAGACACTTAGTCTCCAGTGGTCACAGTTGACCTACAAAGAGAGGATTCTGCACTGCTTCCTCATGTTTATTGGAAAATAAGAAACCCTATTGCTAAAGAACTTTTGGTCCAAATCATATACTCACTCTTCTTCCTAAACGTACCGACTATCTTTCAAATCCTAATGACTATCCTTTTTTGAGTGGATGTTCTCTTCTACATTCAATCTTCCAAGGTACAGGTCCTATGCCATTGTATATCAAATTTTCTGAGACATCTGTGCAGAACATAATTCAAAGCTAAGTATCCCAATCAAGGGCCCAATGCCCTTCTGGCCTTCAAATCATACCTAGATTTCTGTTTTCATTCTTATATTTCACCTCTATATTTTTGTAAATATCGCAGGTTCCCAATAACATAATTCATCACAGAGAATATTTCCTAACCCAAATTGAACCTGTTATTAACCCTAAATATACACTCTTCCCTCAATCTCATTTTACTGAAAAGCAGGGACAGAGTTGTTCTTAGAATACAGGAAAGTACGGGACCTTCCACCTGCTGAGAACCTCAAAGGTCCATACAGAAATGATACCCAGAGAAGTTGTAGGCAGGTACGAAGGACCTGAGAGATCAAAAGTCATATTCCATGGCAAGCAACCTGGTCAGGATGAAGCAATGTGTCTGAATCAGCTTTTCTCTTCTTATTGTAGAGAAGATGGATCAAACCAGCCTGTGTGGAGAGCTGTTCCTAGGTGCCTATGCATGATATATCATTCTAACTTGTGAAAGTGTCACAGAAAGTAGGGGAAGCCTCCATCTCATGGGACCCTTGGAAGCAACTCTTAGGACAATGTGGTTTCCAAGGCAGTGGCCTCATTCAGTTCCAAAGAAAGTGACATGCCTCATTTCCTTGGTGATTGAACTCTCTGAACTTGGTATCCAAGAAGCCAGGCACCAAGAGGCAGTCCAAATCCCAGTCCCAGTGGGCTCACTTGTTTGGATTTTCCAAGGACAGAGTCAGTCTTTCTCGGTAACTACTGCTGTGAGGATAGCCAAATGCCAGGAGAGTTCTGAAGAGGGACATTTCCTGAGAAAGCAGGTAGTGGCTCAACACTTTGTTCCTGACAACTTCACAGAGTTAGCCAAAGAAACCAGATCAGAGAGGTGGTTTGTTTGGTTTGTAGTGAACTGTTTCTAGTAGATTCTTTTACAAGGTGAGTGTTTCTATGTCTGTGTATCCCACTGTGTCCCTGGTTGTAGACATTAGAAAAGAGAATGCAACAATGGATGTGTCCTGTCTAGTAGAAAGCTTCCCAGCATTCATCCTGCCCAATTTATGAATGGAGTGTGCCTTGCCTTATGGATGGGCAACACCTACTACCTTCATAAGTCCCTGTTTTCTTCCTGAATTCTGGCCACTCTCCAGAATACACTCATGGTTTTCTGTCCAAGGTATGTACCAACTCCAAGGTCTGTTACATGACCATGTACTGGATAGCTGAAGGGAATGGCCAGCATATCAAAAAACTCAGATATCCGTGTAACCAGGAAAATCTCAGTGTATAAACCTGCTTTGGGCCTTTTCCTTACCTATTGTTCTTTTGCCCTGAATGTCAGGAAAGTCTTTGCCTCAGGCCAGCCCTTTGTAAAGCCTGAAGAAAACAGTTTTGAAATGGAAATGAATGGGCATCACCTGTGGCTCTTTGCTTAATTGCTTTGGAAAGGGATGTGTCTGGATCAGGCTCTTGGCCCTGTGTGAGGCTGTGGCTTAGATTTTCAGCACCTGATGGATCTAAAGAAAGATCCCATGTGAGCATCCAAAACCAAAATGGCAAAAAGTTTATTCATTGTTAATGAATTCTATTGCCTACCCCTTTTAGGTTCCTAAAATCCATCAATTGAGAATAGGGATCCTTTGGGTCAAGTGAGTTTTTCAAATCTCTGCAGAGGACCTTGGTTTTCTCATGACTCCAATTCACATAAAGAATCTAAACCCCACAGTCAGAAGGCCTCAAATTGGAGAAATGGAACAGTATTAAGGGCAGGCCTATTTGATCACTTCTGGTTCACCGGAAGGGTGTCCAGGCCACCCTGAATTTAGGCAAATGAGGTGCAAGGGAGATTATTTTGGACATTGTCTTGGCCTGCGACCCTCATGGAAAACTCCAGCCAGAGGTTATGATGAGTGTCTATATGGGAGAAGATGAGGGCCATGTGGGAGTGTTTTGGTTTTAATTGTTTTTATTTAAGTCGTGGTTGGAAGAGTTGACTGGATCCACCTGGGCTTGAACACTGGTGTGATTCCCCTAGAGACTGAGTTCTGGAACTGACCTCCAAGAAGTATTGCTGTGTATTGTGTTGGGATTTTAGGAGGCCACGCATGAGATTCGCCCTTGGAAACTGAGATCTAGGCCCAGGGTGGCTTTCCACAGAGCACTGGGAATCTCAGGAATGATATTACATGATTTTATTCTTAAAGACGTGGCAGCCATTGTTGCAAGTCAAAACACACATGGACCTCACATTGTAGACCTCAATGGACCTGGCTTCATGTGACCTTTTGGCCTGTCTTTGGGAAGCCTTGCCTGTTAACGTTTTCTAGAGCTTTCATTGAAATGAGCTTTTTCTCCATTTAATGGTTCCTGAGTGAATTGAATCCCACAGTGCCTCCAATGTCATCGTTGAAAAATGGCTAGATAAATACCATTAAATTTTTGAATTCCCATGACCAGGTCGCACTGGAGTAACGTTGTATGTCCTATTGATGATCATGAGTGTATCAGACAGTGCCTTGATTGACTGGTGTTCATGAAAATGGTGTAGAAGAGAGATGCCAGTAATTTGGAACCTGATGAGTAGTCGGCCTAGAGCAGTGGAGTGCAGGTGTGTGTTAAAACATCTGTGGTGGGGTCATTTGGATTTGCATTGGCTTCCAAATGGTTTGTGACTGACATAGTGTAGCCTCTAGATCCTTGTATGTAAAGGCATCTTGTTATATGAAGAGGTTTCAGTGCAATGTTTAGAATCAGATTGCTATGGTCAAGGGGGCAAGCTTTGTGGGATAGAAGCCTGGTGGGTGCATTCTCTTGCAAACCCTTACCCACCACACATGACAGAACTCCCTCGAGCACTGTGTCCCAGTTGAACTCCTTGCATTTCGAGAAGCAAATACCAAACTCCCAGTGCAGCTACAAGAAACACCACAAAAGTGGAGGATGATTAAATGTCTTCACAGTCCACACTGGGAGACACTTAGCCCCCATTGTCAACAGTTTACCTACAAAGAGAGAATTCAGCACTGCTGCCTCATATCCATTGGAAAATATGAAACCATGTCCTCCAGGTCACATAGATGCAGACCCAGATTTGATGGTCTCAATACAAAGGAAGCTAAAGCTCCTGAAAACAACATATATTTCAAGTGCCCAACCTCAGAAGCAGTTTCTCAAGAAATCTTTATGCCGGCAGAGCTCCATGTTTGTGCAGTTATTACCCTGTTCTTTGCTTTTGGAAACTCCTCTACCACCTTCAAGTTTGTGAACTCCTGAGCATTTTCCATTCCAGATGTGTATTCACAGATTTTCAAATCTTCTCTAATTGTGTCTTACTTGGGGTGAAGGTAATGTCAAGGCATTGTTCTGAATGAAAGTGGGAAGATTTTGGGGTAGCACATATTTGCATACACATTGCATTCTTTTTTCAGTTTTCCATTGGAAATACTGAATCCCTGACTGTCAGGGGTAGAAGGAATTCTCCTTCAAAGAATAGCCTGACACTTACAAGAAACAACACCCAGGGAGACATCATCTCTTGGAGACATCATTTAGCCATCTGTGTCCCTGAGACATCCTGTGGCCATCTGTCTTCCTGAAATATCCTGAGGTTATCTCACCTTGTGTAGACATCCAGGAACTGCCGATAAGAGAGCTTTCCCATCTCCAGCATATAAAATCCCCTGTGTGAACAATGTATTTTGAAGGTTGATCAGAACTCCTGTCTTCCTGTCATCTCTCGTGTCTCTTGTCCCTTCATTCCTCCCTATCTTGGTTCGCTGCCCACGTTGATGTGTCCTGCCAGCCGGGACATCTGGCGCCCACTGACTGGGGCTCGAGCCTTTGAGTCATAGGTAACCCCGTCCTCCTGGAAAACTTGGTCAAGCGGAGCTCACAATTGCCTCAGCAGACACCACCGAGAGACAGATCCAGGAGGAGAGTGGGGATGACCCATGGGGAGTTACCCACCATGGGTCAAGCAGTTTTGTCACATGATTTGTATTTGTCGGGCCTCAAGGATTCCTTCAAGACATGGGGGGCACGTGTTAAGAAAAAGGACTTAAAATTTTTCTTTTCATACATAGGGGAATTGTGTCTATGATTTCACCTTGAAGGGACCATTAATGGTAAAAGATGGCTTAGAGTAGGAGACTGTTTAAAAGATTATTTTGAATCCTTTGGACAGAAAAATTGCCTGTTCCCACCTTTTCTTACTGGAAATTAATTAATAAATTTCTTAAAATTTCACCCTTTGACAATGGTACCTTAAAACTTTTCAGGATTAGGAAAGAGACTATGCAAAAGACCTCTCGTCCCCCCTCGCATGCCCATCAGTTAGTATAGACATAGACCATTCTCAGTCTCCCCAGGACCCTGGAAACCTTCCTGGTCCCCCTCAAAATACCACCCTAATGAATAGGGCTCCATAGGTTACCAACCGCCTTTATCCAGTTTTAAATCCTGGAGACACATTGACCCCTGGGGAGAAGGCTAACTTGGAGAAGGAAGCAACTCCCTATGATACAGAAGACCTGCCACTGCTCAGGACCCAGCCACAGCCTATAGGACTTACACATCCACCTCCCTCCTATATCTCTCCTGCTTTTTGTCCTCTGGCCCTTCAGGGGCCAAATCCCCCCACCAGATATTTTTTCCCCAATTCCCTTGCCTAACCTGGCTCCCTTGGGAGAGTCTCTCCAACATAGACTGGAAGAGATCCAAGTTTAAAAAGAATTAAGATCCCTTGACTCTGAGCTTTATTCATTAGCCTTAGGCATGGAGTCAACACAAGCTGGCCCAAAGTGGTCTAATACAAAGGCTAAGCCGCTCCATTGGACTGTTCTCACTTTTCAGTCACCCTCAGTTAGATAGTTAAGCCTGCCCAGGTTGATGTCAAAGACTTAGACAAGGATCAAGAGGAGGAAGCGGGGGAAATGGATCAAGGAGATCAGGACTCAGAGGATGAGGACTTCATCCCTAGGCAGGAAGGAACCCAGAGTGTCTACAAAACATTAAGCCTGCGTTTTCTTGAAAAAACTTAAAAAGTCTTGTGCTCACTATGGACCCATTGCACCCTACACGTAGGCTTTATTAGAAAGCTACATGACACAATGTCTTACTCCCAATGATTGGAAATTTTTAGACCAAGCTACCCTCAATGCCGCAGACTTCCTCTTATGGAATGCAGATTTCAAAGAGCACTGTCAGGAAACTGCTCAGAAAAATTTAACTAAGCCCTCCTCTAATTCCTGGACTTATGTTAAGCTAGTGGGCAATGCGCCTTTTGACACTAAAACTTAACTGGCACGTTTCCCTGCTGGACTTTTGACACAGATTCAGATGGCTGGCTTACATGCTTGGAGACGCCTCCCTCAAAAGGCCTCTGCTACGACTTCCCTGGCAAAAATTCGACAAGGGCCCGACAAGCCTTATAGCGACTTTGTTCCCCGGCTTAACCTAGCTGCGGGATTCTTGCTTGGACCAAGCGAAAGCGAAAGCACCTTTGTAAAACATCTTGCCTTTGAAAATGCCAACCTGGCATGTCAGGATGTTCTTCAACCACATAAGAAAAAAGTGAAACTTTCTGACTTTATTGGACTCTGTGCAGGGTTGGGTGTAGCCCTTGCCATGGGTCTCACCCTCGGTGCCGCCTTTACCAAGGCCTTTCACAATCCTGGCTCACGTAGTTGCTTTACTTGTAAACAACCTGGCCATTTTGCACGTGAGTGTCTGACAGGCAAACAAAGCCTAAGAATAGTGTCTTTTTAAACTGAGGCTAAACTGCCCCCAGCTACCCTTTGCCCTAGATGAGGTAAAGGTCATCACTGGGCCAGTGAGTGTAGATCTAAGACAAATGCCCTCAACAGCCTATCTCAAAATCCTTCTCCACAATTGCCTCATTCCAATTAGCCACCCCAGGCAGCACAGGATTGGACCTTTTTGCCGCCACCGATACAATATTAGACTCAATGCAAGGGCCCCAGATAATACCCACTGGAATTATGGGTCCCACTCCATCTCATATGTGTGCCCTTATTCTTGAAAGAGCCTCTACTACCTTACAAGGTGTTCAGGTCTTCCCTGGCATTAAAGATAATGATTTCACTGGAGAAATAAAAATACTGGCCACAGCTATTAATGGAGTTGCGGCCATCCCAGCAGGAACAAGACTTGCACAATTAATACTCCTTCCCTTCGATTCAGGAGGCACTTCCACCACTCAAACCTACCGAGGGGGACTACCTCCTTGGGCTCCTCTGATGTATATTGGGTTCAGCCCATTTCTCACAATAGACCCACCCTTATCTTACTTATTGAAGGAAAGGAATTCCAAGGAATTCTTGATACTGGAGCTGATGCCACAATTATTTCTCAAAAATATTGGCCAACAGGTTGGCCCCTCACCCCATCCTTGACAGACCTTAAAGGGATAGGACAGTCAAAAAATCCTCTGGTCAGCTCTAGGGCTCTTAGCTGGACTGATAAAGAGGGTAATATGGGAACTGTCACTCCTTTCTTTGTTCCTGACCTTCATCTTAACCTATACGTCCGAGATATTTTGAGTCAAATGTAAGTTATTCTTTCCAGTCCCAATTCCATGGTGACTCATCAAATGCTTCATATGAATTTTGTCCCTGGTACAGGCATGGGGAGACTGAGACAAGGACTGGTTGAGCCTATACAACCCTTACAAAAAACAAATACATATAGACTTGGGTATTTGGATTTTTAGTGTTGGTCCCTGACCCTCCTGTACCCCATGCAGATAAAATTATTTGGGAGACTCAGACTCCTGTGTCGGTGGATCAGTGGCCCCTTACCCAAGAAAAATTGGAGGCTGCCTCCATGTTAGTGCAGGAACAGCTGGCAGCTGGCTATGTAGAGCCATCAAGCTCACCATAGAATAATTCTATTTTTGTTATCAAGAAAAAATCAGGCAAGTGGCGCCTTTTACAAGATTTGTGTGTCATTAATAAAGTTATATGCCTGATGGGAGCACTACAGCCAGGCATTCCCACACCAGTGGCTATTCACAAAAACTATTGTAAAATGGTTGTTGACTTAAAAGATTGCTTTTTTACCATTGCTTTACATCCTGAGGATAGACCCTATTTTGCCTTTAGTCTCCCTCACATTAATTTTCAGGGCCTTATGCAGAGATTTCAATGGAAGGTTCTTCCCCAAGGTATGGCCAACAGCCCTAGTCTTAGCCCAAAATACGTTGCTCAAGCAGTAGACCCTGTGAGAGAGCAATGTTCACAAATTCATATTTTACATTAATTGGATGATTTGTCAATTGCTGCACCTAATATCCATGACGTTAATAATTGTTACCTGGACCTTTACAAAACCCTCACTACCTTGGGACTACAGATAGCTTCTGATAAGGTTCAAACACAGGACTGTTATACCTATTTGGGCCTTAAACTTCAAGATAATCAGATTCAAATTCCTAAAATACAACTACGTGTGGACCATCTTCACACTCTTAATGATTTTCAAAAATTACTGGGGGATATTAAATGGCTAAGAACATATTTAAAATTACCCACTTGTGTACTTTTGTCCCTTAATTATATTTTGAGAGGTGATTCCCACCCCTCCTCCTCTCAAAAGCTTACACACGAGGCATTACAGGCATTAAACCAAGTCACAGAAGCCATTGCCCAACAGTTTGTTACACAAATTTCTTATAACCTTCCTCTGGTTCTGGTTATTTAACAAACTCCTCATACACCCACAGGAATAATTTGGCAGCCTGATCCACATTTTAAAAATAAAGGCTGCCCCTTGCTTTGGGTCCATTTACCCACCACATCCTCCAAGGTTATTACTGTTAATCTTGCTCAGGTAGCTTCTATTATTATTAAAGGTCATTTGATTCTCGACAACATTTTGGCAAAGAACCTCATAATAATTTAATTCCATATATGAAGGACCAAACCAAATTTTTAATACAGAAACGGGATGAATGGGGTATTGCCCTATCAGGCTTTTGGGGAACAATTGATAACCACCTCCCCAATGACCCCCTTTTACATTTTGTCCAGTTACATCCATTTATTTTTCCCAAAATTACTCAAAAGGCTCCCATTCCTCAAGCCCTTAATGTCTTTACAGACGGTTCCAGTAATGGCTGAGCGCTCTTTGTTGTCAATACCCAGCCTACCATCTTTGATACTATCTATCAGTCAGCACAGGTTGTGGAATTGTTTGCCATAACACAAGTTTTTATAATATTTTTTGATAATCCTGTTAATATTTATACAGACAGTGCCTACATTGCTCATTCTGTGCCCCTGCTGGACATTTCCCCCACCATTAAGGCTTCTTCCAATGTGGCCTTTCTTTTTCATCAGCTTCAGCAGCTAATTCAGGCCAGACAACACCCATTCTTCTTAGAACACATCAGGGCACACTCTGATCATCCCAGGCCTCTAACACAAGGTAATGCCCAAGCTGATTCAGCAACTCGTTCCATCTTTCCAATTTTTGTGGGCTCCATTCAAAAGGCCACAGAGTTACACAATCTTCACCATCTAAATTCCAAGAGCCTTCAATTACTTTGTAAAATTACCATGCAACAGGCACGAGAAATAGTAAAAGCATGCCCAGGTTGCACTCTCTCCCTCCCCATTCAACACATGAGAGTTAACCCCCGAGAATTACTGCCCAATCAGTTTTGGAAAATGGATGTTACTCATTTTCCTGAATTTGAAATTACCAAATATATACACGTTTCTATAGATACCTTCAGCGACTTTATTTTTGCATCACCACATTCAGGAGAGGCTATCAAATATGTTCTTTCTCCTCTTATTTCAGCCTTTTCCATAATGGGTAAACCAATACATATTAAAACAGATAATTATCCTGCATATACCTGTGCCAAGTTTAAATAGTTTTGTGCTACCTTGCAAATTCGTCATACTACTGGAATTCCATACAACCCTCAGGGCCAAGGCGTTGTGGAACGTGCCCACCTTACCTTATAGACTTGGATAACCCTCCATAAGGCTTCCGCCCTTGTATTTACCACTCCCAGGCATCGCCTTAACCATGCCTTACTTGCCCTTATTTTTCTTACCGTAGACAGTGAAGGCCATTCGGCCGCAGACAGAAACTGGCATCCCTTGTCCAATTCTGTTCGCCCACCTCTTATGTGGTGCAATTCCCTTACAAATAAATGGAAAGGTCCAGATCCTGTTCTCATCTGGGGACGAGGCTCAGCTTGTCTTTTGGACCAAGAGCAATCAGCCCCAAGATGGTTACCAGAATGCCTGGTTAAACAGGTTAATGACTTACCTCAACACAGGGATGGAGGGCCTCCCCCTGAGGACAAATTTTGTTCTTTTTCAGATGCAGCCAACAATCTGTGTGGGGATCCTGATTTAGGCACTTCTGCTTAACAGGTTTGTACATGGAGGCCTTGGCCCTCCACGTTCCAACATCATGGTGTAAGTTTTTGGGCCCCCCTGTGAATGCAAGTGATGATCTTGGACTCAGGCTCCCACTAGTTGGACCGAGACTGCTGACTGCGTGACTAAGGTGGCTTACCTCCATGCCGAGGTTGACCATAAACTTGGAGGAGTTCATCAGCCTAAATGGGTATGTGTTAACAAGCCAAAGTTTATTCCCCCTAGTACAAGTAAAGCTCTCCAAAATTCTTCTGCAACCTGTTCGCATACCCAGGCGAGGCATGACTCTTGTTATGTGTCACCCTCAATTTGTGTTAACAAGCAGGGAGAACAATTTTTTGAAGCCTCCCAAACTAAAACTCATGCAGCAGGGGGGACCACTATTTATTATACCTCCGTTCTATTTGACCAGGGAGTAGAAGGCAAATACACCAAGCTACAGTCAGCTGGTTGCCAAGGCCCTGTCGGTAAACGCTCCTGCTGGCCCATTAAGGCCCCTACAGGGGTCACTGATGGTGGAAGAACCACTGATGCTGTCAAACATCCTCACATAATCAAACTTTTGAAACCCCAAATCCCTGAGCTCACATATCATCCCTTAATGTTGCCTAAATCTCAGCTCCCAGGTTTAGATACCAATACATTAGATATTTTGGAAACTACCTTCTACTTGCTTAATAATTCCAACCACACCCTTGCTGGTGATTGCTGGCTCTGCATGACAACAGGGGCAATTATGACTATGGCAGTTCCTATTAATTCTATCATAGACAATGATAATACATGCCAACCCGGATTTCCTTTTAAAGTACAACTTATAGGCACTATTACATTATGTCTTTTAGGCGCGATGCAGAATAACACCTATGATATTGATGTTGGAGTTACTTTCTTTGAAAATTGCTCAACATACAAAATTATTCCTCACCCACCCCAACTCTTTGTCCTCCCAATGGCAGAGTTTTAATGGGTGGAGGAAACTTGGCCTTCCCCAGGCTTCCAGCGAATTGGACCGGTGGCTCTGTTCTTGCCTTATTACTCCCTGATATAACTATAGTCCCAGGAGACGAACCTCTACCCATTCCTAGCCTAGACACCTTAGTCAAAAGACACAGGCGGGCAATACAGGCCTTAACACTCATTGCCAGCTTTGGAATAACAGCTGCTGTGGGCACAGGTACACTGGCTTAGGCACAGCTATACACTCTTACCATCGCCTGTCTCAACAACTTATAAATGATGTACAAACTCTATCAGGAACCATTAAAGATCTGCAGGACCAAATAGACTCCCAGGCAGAAGTGTTCCTTCAAAAAGACGAGCCTTAGATTTGCTGGCAGATAACCAGGGAGGTATTTGCTTGGGCTTAGGGGAACGATGCTGCTTTTATGCCAATAAATCAGGCATAGTATGCACTAAAATTAAGCACCTTCAATAAGATCTAGAAAGAGATGACGCGAACTATTTGAAAATCCCCTCTGGACTGGGCTTTATGGATTTCTACCCTACCTTCTTCCCCTATTAGGCCCTTTGTTGGGTTTACTTATAATTGGGTCCATAGGACCCTGCATTATAAACAGGCTGGTACAATTTATTAAAGAACAGATTAATATTTTGGCCTCTAATCCCATACAGGTCCATCATCGTCTGGAGATGGAAGACCGTGCTGCCAACATTTAAAAGGATGTTCTACCCTTCTCACAGGCTTATTTCTTAAGTTTACATCCCCACAGATCTCTCTTTCTTATATAAAAGTATGAGTAACAGCTCTGACCAACTATCTTCTGCCCTTGCCATAAGGATTCGTCCCCCATGGGCCCCTCCACTTGGCGGAGGATGCACCCATGGAGTGAGGATGTTATCCCAGTTCATTATTGTGATTGACTCTTCACATGTGCTGACATTTATATTCAATCTCTACGCAAAAGCCTATTGCTAAAGAAATTTTGGTCCCACTCCTATACTCACTCTTGTTTCTAAACCTACCAACTATCATCCTAATCCTACTTACTATCCCTTTTTGACTGGATGTTCTCTTCAACATTCAATCATCGAAGATACAAGGTCCTATGCCATTGTATATCGATTCATCTGAGACGTCTGTGCAGAATATAATTCAAAACTAAGTATCCCACTCGAGCGCCTAATGCCTTACTGGGCTTCAAATCTTACCTAGATTTCTGTTGGTTCCAATACCATTATTCATCTCGCAGAAGGATTCCTAACCCAAATCGAACCTGTTATTAACCCTAACCATACACTGTTCGCTCAATCTCACTTTACAGAAGAGCAGGTACAGAGTTGGTCTTACAATACAAGAATGTAGGGGATCTTCCACCTGCTGAGAACCTCAAAGGTCCATGCAGAAATGATCCCTGGATAAGATGTAGGCAGCTATGGAGGACCTAAGAGAGCAAAAATCATCTTCCATGGCAAAAACCCTGGTCAGGACGAAGGGATGTGTCTGAAACAGCCTCTTTCTTCTTAATATAGAGAAGATGGACCAAACCAGGCCTGTGTGGAGAGCTGTTCCCAGGTGCCAATGGTTGAAATACCATTCTTACTTTTGAAAGTGTCACAGGAAGTAGGGGCAGCCTCCATTTCATGGGACCCTATGAAACAACTGTTAGCACAAAGTGGTTGTCAAGGCAGTGACCTCTTTCAGTTTCTGAAGGAATTGACCTACCTAACTTCCTTGGTGTTTGAAATCTCTGAACTTGGGATCCAGGAAGCAAGGCATCCAGAGCCAGTCTCAGTCTCAGTCACATTGGGCTCACTTGTTTGGATTTACCAAAGATAGGGTCAGTCTTTCTTGGTACCTACTGATGTGAGGATGGCCAAATGCCAGGAGAGCTCTGAAGAGGGGCCTTTCCAGGGAAAGCAGATAGTTGCTCACCAATGGTTCCTGGCAACTTCACAGAGTTGGAAAAGGAGACAAGATCTGAGACCCTACAGTGCATTTCGGTGGAACAGAGTATGGCCCACCAGTCAGAGGACACTCCATATATTCACACACCTACTTGGGAGAAGGAGGTGCCGTTTGAGTATGGGTGTGAGTATGCGGTTTTGTCTCATGTTCTGAGAATAGATAGGAAAGTCGGTTTGTTTGGTTTGGAGTGGACTGTTTCTTGTATGTCATTTCACAAGGCAAGTGTTTCTATATCTGTGTATCCTACTGTGTCCGTGGTTGTAGACATTAGAAAAGACAATGCATCAATGGATGTGTCCTGTCTAATAGAAAGCTCCCATCATTCATCCGGCCCAATTTATGAATGGACTGCAGCTTGCCTTATAGATGGGCAAAACCTATTATCTTCCCAAGTTCCAGTTGTCTTCCTGAATTCTGGAAACTCTCCAGAATAGGCTCATGGTTTTGTGTCCAAGATATAAACCACTTCCACACTCTGTGAAATGGCCATGTACTGAATAGCTGAAGGGAATGGGGGCATCTCAGAAAACTCAGATATCAGTGTGACCAGGAAAGTCTCAGAGGAGAAACCCTGCTTTGGGCCTTTTGCTTGCCTATTGTACTGTTGCCCTTAATGTCAGGATGGTTTTTGCCTCAGGCCACACTTTGTGAAGCGTGAAGAAATTAATTTTCATATGGAAAAGAATGGGCATCACCTGTGGCTCTTTGCTTAATTGCTTTGGAAAGGGATGTGTCTGAATCAGCATCTTGGCCCTGTATGAGGCTGTGGCTTAAATACTCAGCACCAGATGGATCTAAAGAAAGATCCCATGTGTGCATCCAAAAAAAATGTCAAAAAGTTCAGTTTTTGTGGATGAAGTTTCTTGCCTTTCTCTCTTAGTTTCATGACCTTTATCAAGTGAGAATAGGGATCCTTTGGGTCAAATGAGTTCTTGAAAGCCATGCAGAGGTGCTTGGGTTTCCTCATGACTCCAAATCACATGAAGAGTCTATACCTGACAGGCAGTAGGCCTCAAATTGGAGAAGCAGAGCAGTATTACGAGCTGGCCTACTTGATCACTCCTGGTTCACAGGAAGGGTGTCCAGGCCACAATGACTTTAGGCAAATGAGGGGCAAGGGAGCTTTTTTTGAACACTGTCTTTGGATGTGCCCCTCATGGAAATATCCAGCCACAGTTTATGATGAGTGTATATATGGAAGAATATGAGGGCTATGTGGGAGTGTTTTGGTTTTAATTCTGGTCATTTGTGTGGTGGTTGGGAGATGACTGGGTCCACCGGGGTTTAAACTCTGGTGTGATTCCCCTTAGAGACTGTGTTGTGGAACTGACCTCAGAGAATTATTGCCATGAAATGTGTTGAGATTTTTGGAGGCCACACATGGGAGTCACCCTTGGAAACTGAGATCTAGACCAAGGGTGGCTTTCCACACAGCACAGGGAATCTCAGCAATGATATCATGTGATTTTATTCTGAAAGACTTGGCAGCCATAGTTGAGAGTCAAAACAAACATGGACCTCACATTGTAGACTTCTATGGGCCTGGCTTCATGTAACATTTGGCCACTCTTTGGGAAACCTTGCCTGTGAGAGTTCTCTAGAGCATTCATTGAAATGAGCTTCCTCACCATTTAACGGTACCTGAATGAATTGAAACCCAGAGTGCCTCCAAATTCATCCTTGAAAAATGGCTACATAAATACCATGACATTTTTGAAATTCCCATGACCAGGTGGCACTGGACAACCATGAATGTCCTGTTGCTGATTTGAGTGTACCAGACACTGCCTTGATTGACAGGGTTTCATGATAATGATGTAGAACAGAGATGTCAGTAAGTTGGAGCCTGCTGATTAGTGGTCGTAGAGAAGTGTTGTGCACGTGTGTGTTAAAAAATCTGTTGTGCAGTCATGTGGATCTGCCATTGGCTTTCAAATAGGTTGTGACTGACATGGAGCAGCCAGCAGAACCTTGTATGTAGAGGCATCTTGTTATATGGAGAAGTTTCAGGGCAATGTTCAGAATCACGTTGCTATGGTCAAGGGGGCAAGCTATGTGGGATAGAAGCCAGATTGGTGTATTCTCCTGTAGACCCTGACCCACGACACGTGACAGAACTCCCTCCAGCAGTTTGTCCTAGTTGAACTTTTTGAATTTCGTGAAGCAAATACCAAACTCCCAGTGCAGCGGCAAGAAACACCACAAAAAGTGGAAGGTGACCAAATAGCTTCACACTCCACATGGGGAGACACTTAGCCCCCAGTGGCCACAATTATCTACAAAGAGAGAATTCAGCACTGCTGCCTAATGTTCATTGGAATATAAGAGACCATGTCCTCCAGGTCACATAGATGCAGACCCAGCTTTGATGGTCTCACTACAAAGGAAGCTAAAGCTCCTGACAACAACATATATTTCAAGTGCCCAACCTCAGAGGCAGTTTCTGAAGAAGTCTTTAGGCCAGCAGAGCTCCATGATTGTGGAGTTTACACTGTCCCTTACTTTTGGAAACTGGTCTACCACCTTCAAAGTTCTAAACTCCTGAGCAATTTTCATTCCAGATATATATTCACAGATTTTATAACTCTTCTCCTCAAATTGTGTCTTACTTGGAGCGAAGGAAATGTCAAGGAATTGTTCTGGATGAGAGTGGAAGGATTTTTGTGTAGCACATGTTTGCATACACATTGGATTCATTTTCCAATTTTCCAATTGAAATACTGAATCCCTGACACTACCCCATACCCTACTAGACTCCGTGTACTAATCCTAATATGATGGAGAAAAATAACCCCCCAAAAATTGAAATACAAGCATTTCAAAAGAGGCCTGGTGTATATTTGGACTTGCCTTATGCACTGTATAGGGTAGGAGTTATAAATCTAGTCAATTTTTTGTTGAAATAGTTCTCCAGTTGTTTTTAAAGTTAACCAATATGTGAATTCCTGTCTCCCTTTCGCTGTAGCCTATTCAGCATATGTATTTTTATAAGCACATATACAATCCTACCTGGTACCACACGTACACTATTTTGTGGTTGCTGACTTGGCAGATACAAATTGTGAGAAGAGATCACTCCTCCTAAATGCTGATGGAACTGAAAATTCAACCTATGGGTGAGTTTCCTAGCAGAACAACATTATATATAAATCCATGTTCAGTAAAATGAATATTTTTGATCTGTGAATGATATATATTTCATGGTGAATTTCAATTGGCATATAGTGCTAATTTTTAATATCTGTGTATATATATATATATATATATATACTATCCAGATTTTTCAAAATATGAAATATATCTGTCTTATTATACATTTCCTAAATTCATTCATATTCATGTATGTGGATTTATAATTATCTTTTCACAAGATTATTCCCAGAAATATTCATCCACCTGAAATACATATTTGTTTCCTACTACTGAAAACTAACTTCAGTGAATGGTGTATACAAATCCTAATATTTCTTCAGTAACTGACCAAGTTTAACATCAATGCAAGTAGACTCCTATGGAACATGATGTGTATTTTGATGTTAATTTTTTTCAACACTGGTGCATTACAATTTCTTTAGTTTATGCACATCATTGGATATAGATTTCATCCACAAGTTTGCAAATTTATAGGCATTTGTTTCACTTTCAATCACTTTCTACTTCAGAACACATATATTTCTTCATGTTTCTTGACTGGTCTTTTCATGAGACTTCTTTCCAAACACATTATTTTTGATATCCATAAGTACTTTTGAAGCAAATCTCACACACCCTACATGATGAACCATAACCCTAATATTACGATTAGATGTATAACTGGTTAGAATGAATGATTGTATATCAATATATGATTTCTTATATATTTTCAGATATCAATTCAATCCATTATTTAAAGTGGAACCAGTTATATTATTTATACACAATATTGTCTATTCATGCATTATCTCTATATTCATAGACACATGGTACACCTCTTTATACCCCCAATACTAATTTACATGTCTTCAAAATATTCCTCCTTGAAATGGTGGAAGAAATACTCATGTCACCTGACCTATGTATACATTTTATCACAGTAATATTCTGGACACAAAAAGCAAAGGTCACACTTATGATTGTACCAATGTAAAGGTTGGTCGAGCGTTGGAGTAAGAGACCACCAAGAGACTGTCACATGCAACAGCAAAGTGTTTATTGGGGGTCCAGCGTGCTGTGGCTCAGAGCTCACTTGAATTTAGCAGAGAGCCCTGAGAACAGCTTAAGCAGAGCTTATATACTTTCCTTAGAGAGGGCAGGGAGTGAAATTTATTGATGGGTCATGGCAAGTGGGCGGTTTGTTTGCAAATGTGTGAGGGAGTACATTCTGCAGTTTGGCAATTGGGGACAGTACATTTGGGGAACAAGATAAGCAAACAGTTCTCAAGATTTCAACAGTGTTTTGTTAAGCATACAGAAAAACAGAAATTGACAAGTACCTATTTTATTATCCTTTCATTCCCCACTTCTTGTTCTGGTTACTTTTAATCATAAAAGTGATCATTGGGGGGTGTCACAATTCATGTCTGCTAGTCGGAAACATTGTTGTCTGATTACCATAAGTTTAACTTGTCCAATTTGAGCTTGGAGAAAAGAAACTACACGGTTGAGCATACAGGGCCCTACAGTTAGCAATAATATGAAGATTATTAAAGGACCGGCCAAGGCTGATAAAAGTGTAGTTACCCACGGGGACTGTGTGTACCAAGACTCAAACCACCCTTTTTGGGCCTCTGTCTCTCGTTGACACTCTTCAAGGCGTTTTTTTTTTTAATTTACTCATAGATTCTTTTACAACTCCAGTATCGTCAGCATAAAAACAATATTCTTCCCTCAATGCAGCACAAAGGCCCCTTCTCTCATGAAGAGAAGGTCCAAATGTCGCCTGTTCTGTAAAACTACTTCAGAGAGCGAGGTTAAAGATTCCTGTAAAGCTGTGATGGAGGTTTTTAATATCTTTAAGTTTTGGTCTATTGGTACTTGTCATTGGGTTATTTGTTGTGTCCCATGGACTAGGGCAGTGGTTCCTGTGCCCACCCCTGCAGCAACTCCTATTCCGAATAGGATGGCTAAAGTGAGGAATACAGCTTCCCAGCGGAACCGAGTTTTTTGGCCCCCTATTTGATTTTTAAATGAGCCTGTTTAATGATAGAGCACTCTGGGAATCATCTGCACCATTACATAATTAATCACATCTGTTGACCATTTTATGAACCCATTAACAATGTTTAAGTATATAGAATTACACTTTTGTAGGGACAGACAAGTCAAGGCACCTAAGATAGCACCGAAGCTAGGGAAACAATCCTATTTGGTTGCAAACGGATTTAGAGGGCATTGCTTCTGTTGTAATCAATTAATCCGCTGAACCCCAAGTTTAGGTAGTTTCAGAATTTTGTACCCAACATGTAGGTAAAGTGGCTCAGAAGTTCACAGTCTGCAGAAGTTCACAAAAAGCTGTTTTTGTTTCTGTTTTATTTCCTCTGTTCTATGCAAGTTTAGTTTTTAAAGACACTTGGGAGGGGGAGAGATTTTGTCTTCTCTTTTTTTTTCTCCCTGCCAGCTATTACCATGGAGCCCAGTTGGTAACTTCTTTATCTTAGAAATGTAGCCATCTCTGTGAAGCCCCAGCTCAAGGCCAGAGGCCTTGTTCACATATTTTGTGAAAAACTAGTAAAGGGGTGTCTAGCATAGCAGAGCTGATTTTTCCAGCCCATGGTACGTAGAACAGGGCAACAAGAAAAGAGGAAGTTTATCTACATTGAACTCCTTCATTGGGACTCTTTTGCTAAAAGTCCTAAATTCAGCCATGGTGAAGACTTCTGGAGAAGGTCAGTTAAGAATTTTCTGTGGTCCTGGTACAGAGGGGGAAGACGTGAAAGGCGGGTGGTGAGAGCAGCTCCGTGGATTTGAGAATGAGGAAGAAGAGATGTAAAAGAATAATGGGAAAGGGCTTTGGGATTTTCCTAGCATCAAAAAGTTGAGCAGTAGAACAGATAGACCAGAGGGGAAGATGGGAGTGAGTATCTCAAAAAGCCTGTGAGGGACTTCAAATTCTTAGTAACCTGTTTTCAGTGTTGACAAAGCAACTTTAAAGGCCATTTTCATTACATCTTGGATAGGGGTCTGAGGGCTCTCCTCTGCCTGTTTGAGCTTTGGGTTAGCTGGTAAAAAGACCTGTTGGGACCCGGTGCGGACACTGACAGGAGAAGAGAGGAGTGAGTGGGAAGAGGGGTATCTCAGTACCTGCTACCTCAGCAAGGGGGCAATTGTCTGAGAACCAGCGGTGGTTTGGGTATTTGATCTAGTAATTGGAGAGGAGAAATCAGGTTGCTGAGGTGGGATTGACAGCAGAGCATCTGGAGTAGATGGCAGAGGGTGAGGATCTATTGGAGATGTATAGTTCAGGATTTGAGTGAAGGAGGAAAAAGGCCTCCACATAGGGGAATTTCCTTCCACGCTATTGAGCACTTGCCGCAGTTAAACAGGTCACACAGAATTTGAGGTTATAGAGACCCCCCTGGCCATCGGTTTTGGTTGTTAATTGGTAATATGGCCAATGCTGTGTACTGAATTTGATGAAAAGTTTGGGTTCCTCTAGGCAGCCCCTATATGCTCACATCCCTATGACTCACAGAAGAAGTCGGCTTTTTCCTCACACAGCCTTGGCTTTTGTGGCTTTGATAACTGCCGGGTAAACATAGTAATCTAGGCTAGCCAACCTGCATCTGGCTCGCGTTTTCCTTCACCCACAATAGCAAAACTCACACACTCTTCCTGATAAACCATAACCCTAATATTACCATTAGATGTTTAACTCGTTGGAATGAATGTATGTATATCAATATAAGATTTCCTGTATATTTTCAGATATCAATTAAATCCATTATTTAAAATTGGAACTAGTTATATTATTTATTCACATTATGATTTATTAATGCATTATCTCTGTATTCATAGATACAGGGTAAACTTATTTGTATCCCGAATACTAATTTATAAGTCTTCAAAATATTGCTCTGAGAACTGGTGGAAGAAATACTCATGTCACCTTATCTACAAATATATTTTATCACAGTAATATTCTGGACACAAAAACCAAAGGTCACACTTATGCTTCTACCAAAATCTAAATGGAAAGTGAGCAGGGATTACTAAAAACATCCACGTTCAGTTTGCCTAATGCTCTCTAATGTCAATCCTATTGGTAATTACATATTTGTTTCTTCCTAAGATTATATATTCTCTCAAGCATGTTGAAATTGTCTAATCCAATCACTCACTTTATACTTTGCCTGATTTCCTAATGTCTCTATTGATATCTGCTTTCCTACATATTTTCACCAGTTCATCATTGTGACTGACTCTTCACATGTGCTGACATTTACAGTCATTCTCTACAAGAAACCCTATTTCTAAAGAACTTTTGGTACAAATCCTATACTCACTCTTCTTTCAAAATATACCGATTACCTTCCTAATCCTGCCGACTCTTCCTCTTTCAGTACATTCAATCATCCAAGGTAAATGGTCCTATACCATTGTATGTCGATTTATCTGAGACAACTGTGCAGAAAGTAATTCAAAGCTAAGTATCCCCATCAAGGGCCCAATGCCCTTCTGGGCTTCAAATCGTACCTAGATTTCTGTTTTCATACGTATATTTCTCCTCTATATTCTTATAAATATTGCAGGTTCCCTATACCATTATTAATCCAGCAGAATGATTCCTAATCCAAATTGAACATGTTATTAATACTAACCATACACTGTTTCCTCAATCTAACTTTACAAAAGAGCAGGGACAGAGTTGGTCTTAAAATACAGAAATGTAGGGGATCTTCCACCTGCTGAGAACCTCATAGGTCCATGCAGAAATGATCCCTGGAGAAGATGTATTCAGCTATGAAGGACCTGAGAGGGCAAAAGTCATCATCCATGGCAAACAACTTGATGTGGATTGTCTGAATGAGGCACTCTCTTCTCAATGTAGAGAAGGTGGACCAATCCAGGCCTGTGTTGAGAGCTCTTACAGGGTGCCTATGGTTGATATACCATTCTAACTTGTAAAATTGTCACAGGAAATAGGGGCAGCCTCCATCGCATAGGACTCTTGGAAGCAACTGTTAGGACATATGGTTACCAAAGCAGTGATCTCATTCAGTTCCTGAAAGAAGTGACCTCACCTCATTTTCTTGTTGATTTAACTCTCTGAACATGGGATCCAGGAAGCCAGGCATCCAGAGCCAGTCCCAGTCCCAGTTTCAGTGTGCTCACTTGATTGGAATTAACAAGGATAGGGTCAGTCATTCTTGGTACCTTCTAATGTGAGGATCGGCAAATGCCATGAAAGCTCTGAAGAGGGGCCTGTCCTGAAAAAGATGGTAGTGGCTCAGCACTGGCTACTGACAACTTCGGAGACTTGCCCAAAAAACCAGATCTGAGACAGGACAGGACATTTCAGGGAAAGTCTGTCAGTCAGAGGACACTCCAGTTAGTCACATACCTACTTGCTGGAAGGAGGTGCCTTTGTGGGTGTGGGTGTGTGTTTGTGGTTATGTCTCATGGTCTGAGAATAGGTAGGAAAGGCGGTTTGTTTGGTTTGGACTAGACTGCTTCTAGAATGTCATTTGACAAGGGGAGTGTTTCTATATCTGTGTATCACACTGTGTCTGTGGATGCAGACATTAAAAAAGAGAATGCATCAATGATTGTTTCCTGTCTAGTAGACAGCTTTCCAGCGTTCATCCTGCCCAATTTATGAATAGAGTGTGGCTAGCCTTATTGATGTGCATCACCTGCTACCTTCCTAAGTTCCTGTTTTCTTCCTGAATTCTGGCCACTCTGCTTTAGGCCTTTTGCTTACCTAATGTTCTGTTGCCCTGAATGTCAGGAAGGTCTTTGCCTCAGGGCACCCTTTTTTGAATCCTGAAGAAAACAGTTTTCAAATGGAAATGAATAGGCATCACCTGTGTTTCTTTGATTAAATGCTTTGAAAAAGGATGTGTCTCAATCAGCCTCTTCACCCTGTTTGAGGCTGTGGCTTAGATTCTCAGCACCTAATTTATCTAAAGAAAGATCCCATATGTGCATCCAAAACCACAATGGCAAAAAGATCAGTCATTGTGGATGAAGTCTCTTGCCTTCCTCTGTTAGGTTCCTGACCTCTATCAAGTGAGAACAGGGATCCTTTGGGTCAAATGAGTTCTTCAAAGCCATGCAGAAGTTCTTGGGTTTTCTCATTACTCCAAATCACATAAAGAATTTATACCTGACAGTCAGTAGGCCTCAAATTGGACAAGCAGGGCAGTATTAATGGCAGGCCTATTTGATCACTCCTGGTTCACCGGAAGTGTGTCCAGGCCACTCTGACTTTAGGCAAATGAGTGGCAAGGGAGCATATTTTTGACACTGTCTTGAGCTGTGTCCCTCATGGAAACCACCAACCGGAGTTTATGATGAGTGCCTATATGGAAGAAGATGAGGGCCATGTGGGAGTGTTTTGGTTTTAATTTTGGTTATTTGTGTGACAGTTGGAAGAGATGACTGGGTCCACCTTGGCTTGAACTCTGGTGTGATTCCCCTTAGATACTGAGTTCAGGAAATGACATCAGAGAAATATTGCCATGAACTGTTTTGGGATTTTCCGAGGCCACGGATAAGAGTTGCCCTTGGAAACTGATCTAGGGCCAGGTTTGCTTTCCACAGAGCACTAGGAATTTCAGCTAGGATATCACATGATTTTATTCTGAAAAACTTGACAGCCAGAGTTGAGAGGCAAAACACACATGGACCTCACATTGTAAACCTCAATGGGCATGGCTTCATGTGACATTTTGGCCACTCTTTGGGAAGTCTTGCCTGTGATAATTCTCCACAGCTTTCTATGAAATGAGCTTCCTCACCATTTAATGTTTCCTGATAAATACCATGAAATTTTTGAAATTCCCATGAACAGGTGGCACTGGAGAATCTTTGGATGTCCTGTTTCTGATCATGAGTGTACCACACAGTGCCTTGATTGACTGGGTTCCATGAAAATGGTGTAGAACAGAGATGCCAGTAACTTGGTGCCTTCTGAGTAGTGGGCCTAGAGGAGTGGTGGGCAGGAGTGTGATAAAATATCTGCGGTGGGGCCATGTGGATCTGCCATTGTCTTCAAAATGGCTTGTGACTGACATGGTGCAGCCAACAGACCCTTATAAGTAAAGGCATTTTGTTATATGGAGAGGTTTCAGGGCAATGTTCAGAATCAGGTTGCTATAGTCAAGGGGGCAAGCTATATAGGATAGAAGCCTAGTTGGTGCATTCTCTTGCTGACCCTGTTTCACCACACGTGACAGAACTCCCTCCAGCACTGTGTCCCAGTTGAATTCCTTGTATTTCGTGAAGCAAATACCAAACTCCCAGTACAGCTGCAAGAAACACCAGGAAAAATGGAGGATGACCAAATGACTTCACGGTCCACAGGGGGGGAGACACTTAGTCCCCAATGGCCACAGTTGACCAAAAAAGATAGAATTTAGCACT
Source organism: Callospermophilus lateralis (assembly GCF_048772815.1). Lineage (NCBI taxonomy): Eukaryota > Metazoa > Chordata > Mammalia > Rodentia > Sciuridae > Callospermophilus > Callospermophilus lateralis. The sequence goes on along the minus strand of NW_027514859.1, from coordinate 51,992 downwards.
GCTGCCTCATGGTCATTGGAAAATAAGAAACCACTTCCTCCAGGTCACATAGATGCAGACCCAGCTTTGATGGTCTCACTACAAAGGAAGCTAAAGCTCCTGACAACAACATATATTTCATGTGTCCAAACTCAGAGGCTGTTTCTCAATAAGTCTTTATTCAACCAGAGATCCATGTTTGTGGCGTGTTTACCCTGTCCCTTACTTTTGGAATCTCCTCTACCACCTCCAAGTTTGTAAACTCCTGAGCATGTTCCATTCCAGATATATAATCACGGATTTTCAAACTCTTCTCTTCTAATTGTGTCATACTTGGGGTAATGGTTATGTCAATGCTTTGTTCTGGATGAGTGTGGAGGATTTTTTGTAGCACATATTTGCCTACTCATTGAATTCTTTTTCTAATTTTCCTTTGGAAGTACTTTATCCCTGACACTACCCCAAACCCTACTAGACTCTGACTACTAATCCTAATATGATGGAGAAAAATAACCCAAACAGATTGGAAATGCAAGCAGTTCAGAAGAGGCATGGTGTACAGTTGGAATTGCCTTTTGCATGATAAAGTGTAGCTGTTGTAAAACCTGTCAATTTTTTGTTGAAATAGTTCTCCATGTGTTTTTAATTTAACAAATAAAAAAAATCCTGTCTCCCTTTCTCTGTAGCCTATTCAGCACATGTAATTTCATCTGCACATATAGATTCCTACCTGGTATCACATGTACATTCTTTTGAGATGGCTGATTTGGCAGATACAAATTGTTAGCAGAGATCACTCCTACTAAACGCTGTTGGAACTGAAAATTCAAACCATTCGTGAATTTCCTAGTTGAACAACATTATACATAAATCATGTTGAGTAAAATAAATATATTTGGACCTGTGGATGATATATATTTCACAACAAATTTCGATTGTCATATATATTGCTACTTTTTAATGTCTGTGTGTTATATGTATATCCAAATATATGTGGATGATATATATTTCACAACAAATTTTGATTGTCATATGTATTGCTACTTTTTAATGTCTCTGTGTTATATGTATATATATATATATATATATATATATATATATATATATATATATATATATATATATATATACATATATATACACACACACACACTCCAGATTTTTCAAAATATGAAATATATATGTCTTACTGTACACTCTATAAATTCATTGATGCTCATGTATGTGGATTTATAATCAATATTTCACAAGATTATTCTCAAAAATATTCATCAACCTGAAATACATATTGTTTCCTAGTACTGACAACTAACTTCAGTGAATGGTGCATACAAATCCTAATATTTCTACAGTAACTCATCCTGTTTAACATCAATGCAAGTAGATTCCTATGGGATATGATGTGACTTTTGACATTCATTTTTATTTAACACTGGTACTTTACAATTTCTTCAGTTTATGCACATCATAGGATATATATTTCATCCACAAGTTCGCAAATTATAGGCATTTGTTTCACTTTCAATCACTTCCTGTTTTAGAACACATGTATTCCTCCAGGTTTCTTGATGGGTCTTTCAGTGAGACTTCTTTCCAAACACTTTATTTTCGATTTCCATAATCACTTTTGAAGCAAAACTCACACACCCTTCATGATAATCCATAACCCTAATGTTAACATTAGATGTACAACCGGTTGAAATGAATGAATGTATATCAATATAAGATTTCGTATATATTTTCAGATATTAATTGAATCCATTATTTAAAGTGGAATCAGTTATATTATTTATTCACAGTATCGTCTATTCATGCATTATCTCTATATTCATAGACACAGGATACACCTCATTGAACTCCAGTACTAATTAATACATCTTCAACATATTGCTCCCAGAAATGGTGGAAGAAATACCCATGTCACCTGATCTACATATACATTTTATCACAGTAATATTCAGGACACAAAAAACACAAACGTCACACTTATGATTGTACCAAACCTAAACAGAAATTGAACGTGGATTACTAAAAACATCCATGTCCAGGTTGCCTAATGTGCTCAAATGAAAATCCTATTGGTGACTACATATTTCTTTCTTCCAAAGATTATATAATCAAACTCAACCCTTTTGAAAAAGTCTAATCCTGTCACTCACTTTATACTTTGCCTGATTTTGTAATGTCTCAATTGATATCTTCTTTCCTAGATATTTTCCCCAGTTCATCATTGTGACTGAATCTTCACATGTGGTGACACTTACATTCACCCTCTAACCAAAACCCTATTGCTAAAGAACATTTGTTCCAAATCTATTATTCCCTCCTTCCTAAACCTACCGAATATCTTCCTAATCCTAACTTCTATCACTTTTTGACTGGATGTTCTCTTCTACATTCCATCATCCCAGGTACAAGAAACTATGCCATTGTATATCGATTTATCTGAGACATCTGTGCAGAAAGTAATTCAAAGCTAAGTATACCAATCAAGGGCCCAATGACCTTCTGGGCTTCAAATCTTACTTAGATTTCTGTTTTCATAATTATATTTCACCTATATATTGTTGTAAATATTGCAGGATCCCAATACCTTTATTCATCCTGTAGAATGATTCCTAACTGAAATTGAATCTGTTATTAACCCTAAGCATACACTGTTCCCTCAATCTTACATTACAGAAGAGCAGGGACAGAGTTGGTCTTAAAATACAGGAATGTAGGGGATCTTTAACCTGCTAATAACCACAAAGGTCTTTGCAGAAATGATCCCTGGAGAAGATATAGGCAGCTATGAAGGACCTGAGAGAGCAAAAGTCATCTACCATGGAAAGCAACCTGGTCAGGATGAAGGGTTGTGTCTGAATCATCCTCTCTGATCTTAATGTAGAGAAGATGGACCAAAGCAGGCAATTATGGAGAGCTGTTCCTGGGTGCCTATGTTTGATTTATCATTCTAACTTGTGAAAGTGTCACAGAGAGTAGGGGAAGCCTCCATCTCATGGGACCCTTGGAAGCAACTGTTAGGACAAACTGGTTGCCAAGGCAGTGACCTCATTCAGTTCAGGAAGGAAGTGACCTCACTTCACTTCCTTGGTGATGGAATTCTCTGAACTTGGGATTCGGGAAGCCAGGCACCCAAAAGCAGTCCCAATCCAAGTCCCATTGGTCTCACTTGTTTGGATTTACCGAGGACAGGGTCAGTCTTTTTTGGTACCTACTGATGTGAGGATGGCCAAATGCCAGGAAAGCTCTGAAGAGGGTCCTTTTCTGAGAAAGCAGGTAGTGGCTCAGCGCTCGCTTCTGACAATTTCAGAGAGGTGGCCAAAGAGACCAGATCTGAGATAGGACAGGCCATTTCTGGTGAACATAGCATGGTCCACCACTCAGAGGAAACTCCGGATAGTCACAGACCTACTTGGGGGAAGGAGGTGTCTTTGTGGGTGTGGGTGTGGGTTTGTGGTTTTGTCTCATATTCTGAGAATAGGTAGGAAAGGCGGTTTACTTGGTTTGGAGTGAACAGCTTTTACTAAGTCATTTGACAAGGCGAGTGTTTCTATGTCTGTGTAACCCACTGTGTCCGTGGTTGTAGATATTAGAAAAGAGGATGCATCATTGGATGTGTCCTGTCTAGTAGAAAGCTTCCCAGCATTCATCCTGCCCAATTTATGAATGTACTGCAGCTTGCCTTATCGATGGGCAACACCTGCTATCTTCCTAAGTTCCTGTTTTCTTTCTGAATTCTGGCCACTCTGTAGAATAGGCTCATGGTTTTGTGTCCAAGGTATGTACCACCTCCAATCTCTGTGACATGGCCATGTACTGAATAGCTGAAAGGAATGGCGACCATGTCAGAAAACTCAGATATCAGTGTGACCATGAAAGTCTCAGTGGAGAAACCCTGCTTTGGGCCTTTAGATTACCTATTGTTCAGCTGCCCTGAAAGTTGAGAGAAACAAAAACCATGAGTACTGAATAAATGTTGCAGCAGTTGGAACATGTCGCTGTATTGAGGTTCCCTCACCAGACTTTAGTTTCCCCAGTTATCTGGACTGTCAACGTAACCTTTTAATTTTAGTGTTACAGTTGTCCTTCCCCATTAGACACAGTGTAATAATTTCATGTCATCTGATCTTGCAAAATCCTTTTACTAGTATGACCTTTGTGTCTAATAGAGAAATCTTCACTTCTGTTACTCAGGGCTGGATAATCGTACTAGCAGACACGAAGACTACCTGTTTAGGTTAGGAATATAAGTAGGTCTTAACCTAAAAAATCTGCCTCTGGCAGCTCCTCTTGATAGTCTCTTTTTATAGTTATCAGGCATTCCTGTCTGAGAATCCTTCTTTTAGTTTCCAGTCTTACTTATTTTGGGAGGCTAACATAAATTGTATACCTTAAAATTTTATTATTATTATTATTATTATTATTATTATTATTAATTAAAATGCCCAGGAATGGCTGTATTTTCGTTTTAACTGTCTTTGCTAACTGTTTAAGATGAAACAGTCAAACTGACTTCTGTTTCTATCTATTTTTCACAGTCAGCTGAGCTTTTATGGGAGTCAATTCTGGGGAAACTTGAGAGCAGCTTCTCAGTTCTGATAGTGCCATTTTAGTTAGGTGGGTCCAGGTCTTGCTTGACCATGTGGTTTCCCTCAGAAGCATAAGAATGTCTCCCTTCTCTGATAACTCTCCTCTTCATGGCAAATGCACTCATTGGCTTTATGTTCTCCAGTGGTCTCATTATTTTTCCTGATCTGGAGGTTATTTGGCCCAGAGTTGCAAAGCTCTTTAGAGAAGTCCCCTGTTCCCTGGATTCAGACTGACTCAGAGGGCAAGAGCCAAATATTGGTTTTCTTGGCCCTTTTCATTTAACTTTAATTAAATCCTAATCTGAAACATCCAGCAAATAAATTTTAACAGCCTTATATTACAAGTACTGGGATTTAATGTCTATAACTTTATAATTATTTATCTTTTAATTAATTGCGATCTGTATTATTCTGTCTTATAGGTGATGACTTATTATCTTAAATTAACCCATGTGGTGTTCTTAAAGCAACACTTCTGTAAAACACTAACAGGGAATCTTTAGATCACTTATAAGGAAATTACAAAATAAAAATTTTTAACAAGAGTAAAAATACTTAGTTCGTGTAACAGCTACCCTAAATTTTTTGGCTGAGTTATACACTATATCCCCTGTTTAAATCCTAGTAATCTTGACACAAATCAAAAACCAAAGAAACTTTTTAACATAACTTTAAATGAAATAAAATCTGACCTACTGCTTTCGTAGTCATTCTCACATGTTGTAAGATGGGACACACAGCCTTATTTCAGTTAAGGCAGGGCTCTATATGAATCTTTAGTGTTTTAGATCTAAAGGTGATCTTTGTTTTTTAAATATCATTTTACAAAGTTTACATAAATTGTGTCAGGTCACATGAACATTTGTTAACACCGTATGATATCAGATTTAAAACATGAATTAAAGAAAGGCTGAAAGTTTTTAACCTTTACATAGATTAGGCTCTCAATAACTTAAAAATACATTTAAATGGTTCCCCAATGTTAAAAGTAACATAAAACTTTACATATCTTATTGATAACAGGTAAATAAATCCCCAATATATTTTTTTACCATATAACTTTAGAACAACAGATTGATATAATGCTCTTTTCAAGTTTCTACCTTACAGACTTGTATACCTGGAAGATATGAGCACATTGACAGCAACACAATTACATTGATGTTTCTACATTAACCAAGTTTAGCTTTTAAAGAAATGGCAGTACAGTTCTCTAAAATAACAGTTCTTATTTATTCAGTTGTTTATTTTTTATGGTTGTTTGCTCTAGAAAAAAATAAAACTTAATAACACAGTTTTATGGGTAAACTTATGTTTTCAGAAATTTTTGTCTCTTTAACACATGACTGAATTTTACAATCTTATACACACTTTAGTACAAACTTATACAGACCTTAGTAAATCAATCACATATCAAACAAAACTACTCATGAATGAGTAATCCCATATGAAATTTACTTTACTGATTTATTAAAATATTAGACAATTGTATTGAAAATTGTAAACCATTTTTTTGTTGTTGAAGGAAAAGTCCTTGAACAAAGGCATATTAGACCTTTTGTAGACATTAATATTTTATTAGATTTTTGAACACCTAGAAAACCTTGTGAGCTTAAATTTAAAGAGCAATTCCCTACAGAACAGAACAGAGGACAGAACCATTCTCATTACTGTCCCGGAGAGGGGTATATGTTAGCCTACCCAGGCCACCTCCCTGTCATCAGAAGTACTCTCCCTTAACTGAATAGCAGATGTTATAAAGGTGTCACTTACCTATGGAGGCCTCCTCTACCAGGAGCTTGCTAATAGTTTTAGTGCTTTGGTTCTCTGCAGTGCTCCACGGACTGAAGGCTCAATCCAAGGCCTTGGAACGTCTTAAGTTGCACACCCCCTAGAGTGGCTCTCCAGTGTAAAGCCCTAGAGGGCAGGCCAGCTTCTGAATTTCCACAGTCTGGTCTTGTGATCTGGTCGGGCAGGGTTATCTCGCTTTGGAACTCCAAAATGTAAGACCAGAATGCAAGAAAAGACCACTGACTCCAATTAAAATCAAATTAAGGCAAGCTTATTATTTCAACCGGCCAGGCTGCCTCTCCCTCCCAAAATGGCGGGAACAAGACAGCAACCCAACTTTCCTACAGCCCAGATATGTAGCCCAGAAAGATACACAAAAGGGGGGTTACAGATAAGAGAACTTTGACAAGCATCACACTAATGGTATATTACATTTGTTTTTTTTTTTTTGCTGGCCCTAACATCAGAATTTATGAGGACCATTAGAGCCTCAGAGACACGTTGTCTGGCCAGGGAAAGAAAAATATTTATGAGGTATCATTAAAGTTTTAGAGAGCGCTGCTATCTGGTCAGAGATCCAGACATGGGTGAGTTCAAGGCACTGGTAGGCATTCCAAGCAGGTTCAGAATTTGCGCTAATTTATAGTAAAGCCAAAATTGTCTTTTCATGGCTTTGTGGCAAGATGGCCCCCAATTTTAATGAAAGATCAGGTTGGATCTATCAACCCTGTCCCTTACTTTTGGAAACTCCCCTACCACCCCCAAGGTTGTGTACTCCTGAGGATTTTGCATTCCTGATAGGTATTCACAGATTTTCTAACTGTTCTCCTCTAATTGTGTCTTACTTGGGGCCGAAGTAATATGAAGGCATTATTCTGGATGAGAGTGGAAAAATTTTGTGTAGCACATATTTGCATACACATTGGATTCATTATCTAATTTTCCATTCGAAATACTGAATCCCTGACACTAACCAATAGCTGACTAGACTCTGACTACTAAACCATTATGATGGAGAAAAATAACCCAAACAGAATAGAAATACAAGCAGTTCAGAGGAGGAATGGTGTACAGTTGGACTGGTCTTTTGGATGATAAAGGGTTGGTGTTATAAATCCAGTAAATTTTTTGTTTAAATAGTTCTCAATGTGTTTTAAAGTAAACAAATATGTGAATTCCTGTCTCCCTTTCTCTGTAGCCTATTCAGCACATGTAATTTTATATGCACATATAGAATCCTACCTGGTATCACACATACATACTTTTGAGGTTACAGTTACTAGGAAGATACAAATTTTGAGAAGAGATCACTCCTCCAAAACGATTTTGGAACTGAAAATTCAAACTATGGGTGAGCTTCCTAGTTGAAAAACATTATACATAAATCCATGTTTACTAAAATAAATACTTTTGCATCTGTTGATGATATATATTTAATGATGAAATTCGATAGGCATAAATATTGCTACATTTTAATGTCTGTGTATATATATATACACATTCTCCAGATTTTTCAAAATATGAAATATATGTGTCTTACATTAACTCCCTGAATTCATTCATGTTCATGTATGTGGATTTATAATCAACTTTTTACAAGATTTTTCTCAGAAATATTCATCCACCTGAAATACATATTTGTTTTCTAGTACTGAAAACTAACTTCAGTTAATGTTGCATACAAATCCTAATATTTCTACAGTAACTGACCCACTTAAACATCATTGCCTGTAGATTTGTATGGGACATAATGTGTATTTTGACGTTCATTTTTTACAACACTGGTACATTATTATTTCTTCAGTTTATGCACATCATAGGATATATATTTCATCCACAAATTCACAAATTTATAGGCATTTGTTTCACTTTCAATCACTTACTGCTTCAAAACACATGTATTCCTCCAGGTTTCTTAACTGGTCTTTTCATGAGACTTCTTTCCAAACACATTATATTTGATTTCCATAATCAATTTTGAAACAAAGCCCACACACTCTTCATGATAAACCATAAACCTAATATTAAAATTAGATGTATAACCGGTTGGAATGAATGATTGTTTATCAATATAAGATTTCCTATATATTTTCAGATATTAATTCAATCCATTATTTAAAGTGGAATCAGTTATATTATTTATTCACAATATCGTCTATTCATGCATTATCTCTATATTCATAGACACAGGATACACCTCATTGAACTCCAGTATTAATTAATACATCTTCAACATATTGCTCCCAGAAATGGTGGAAGAAATACCCATGTCACCTGATCTACATATACATTTTATCACAGTAATATTCAGGACACAAAAAACACAAACGTCACACTTATGATTGTACCAAACCTAAACGGAAATTGAACATGGATTACTAAAAACATCCATGTCCAGGTTGCCTAATGTGCTCAAATGAAAATCCTATTGGTGATTACATATTTGTTTTTTCCTAAGATTATATATTCAAACTCAAGCCTGTTGAAAATGTCTAATCCTATTACTCACTTTATACCTTGTCTCATTTCGTAATGTCTCTATTGATATCTGTTTTCCTACATATTTTCCCAAGCTCATTATTGTAACTCATTCTTTACATGTGCTTACATTGACATTCACTTTCTAACCAAAACCCTATTGCTAAAAATATTTTGGTCCGAATCCTATACTCACGCTTTTTTCTAAACCTACTGACTATCTTCTTAATCCTACCTACTGTCCCTTTTTGACTGGATGTTCTCTTCGACATTCAATCATCCAAGAAAAAAGGTCCTATGCCATTTTATATCGATTCAGCTGAGGCATGTGTGCAGAGCATAATGCAAAACTAAGTCTCCCAATCAAGGGCACAATGCCCTTCTGAGCTTCAAATCTTACCAGGATTCCTGTTTTCATACTTATATTTCACCTATATATTCTTGTAAATATCGCAGGTTTCCAATACCATTAATCATCCTGCAGAATTATTCCTAACACAAATCGAACATGTTTTTAACCCTAACCATACACTGTTCCCTCAATCTAACATTGCAGAAGAGCAGGGAAAGTGTTGGTCTTACAATACAGGAATGTAGGGGATCTTCCACCTGCTGAGAACCTCAAAGATACATGCAGAAATAATCCCTGGAGAAGATGTATGCAGCTATGAAGGACTTTTGAAAGTGAAAGTCATCTTCCATAGCAAACAACCTGGTCAGGATACAGGTTTGTGTCTGAATCAGCCTCTCTCTTTTTAATGTAGAGAAGATGGACCAAACCAGGCCTTTGTGGAGAGCTCTTCCCAGGTGCCTATGGTTTATATACCATTCTAACTTGTGAAAGTGTCACATGAAGTAGGGGCAGCCTCCATCTCAAGGGACCATAAGAAGAAACTGTTAGCACAAAGTGGTTGCCAAGTCAGTGACCTCATTCATTTCAGGAGGAAGTGACCTCACCTCTCTTCCTTGTTTTTGGAAGTCTCTGAACTCGGAATCCAGGAAGGCAGGCACCCAGAGCCAGTCCCAGTCCCACTCCCAGTGGTCTCACTTGTTTGGATTTACCAAGGTGAGAATCGGTCTTTCTTGGTGCCTACTAATGTGAAGATGGCCAAATGCCAGAAGAGCTCAGAAGAGGGGCCTTTCCTGAGAAAGCCAGTAATGGCTCACTGCTGGCTCCTGTCAGCTTCACACAGTTGGCCAAGGATACTAGATCTGAGACAAGATAGTCCAATTCCCTGAAACATAGAATGGCCCACCAGTCAGAGAACACTCTGTATAGTCACAGACCTCCTTGGGGGAAGGAGGTGCCTTTCTGGGTGTGGGTGTGTGTTTGTGGTTTTGTCTCATGTTCTGAGAATAGGTAGGAAAGGCAGTTTGTTTGGTTTGGTGTGAACTGTTTCTGGTAAGTCATTTGACAAGGCGATTGTTTCTATTTCTGTGTATCCCACTGTGTCTGTGGTTGTAGAAATTAGAAAAGAGAATGCATCAATGGATGTTTCCTGTCTAGGAGAAAGCTTCCCAGGATTCATCTTGCCCCAGATATGTACAACCTCCAAGATCTTTGACAAGGCCATGTACTGGACAGCTGAATGGAATGGGAGCATCTCAGAAAACTCAGATATCAGTGTTACCAGGAAAGTCTCAGTGGAGAAACCCTGCAATGGGCCTTTTGCTTGCCTATTGTTATGTTGGCCTGAATGTCAGGAAGGTCTTTGCCTCAGGCCACCCCTTTGTGAAGCCTGAAGAAAACAGTTTTCAAATGGAAATGAGTGGACATCACCTGTGATTCTTTCCTTAATTGCTTTGGAAAGGGATGTGTCTGAATCAGCATTTTGGCCCTGTGTAAGGCTGTGGCTTAGATTCTCAGCACCTGATGGATCTAAAGAAAGATCCCTTGTGTGCATCCAAAACCAACATCTCCAAAAGAGCACTCATTGTGGATGAAGTCTAACCAACTCCACTAACCAACTCACAGTTATAGTAAATAACTTTTGAAGTTGAAGGGACCCCAGTAAACTTTGAAGTAGATACAGGGGCATTATACTCAGCCTTTAAGGCCCCATTGGGCCCTCTATCAAATAAAAGGTCTCTAGTTCAAGGGGCTAATGGCAGTAAATATCGGGCTTGGACAACTAAGAGGTACATGGACCTGTGGAAAGGAAAAATCCATCACTCCTTCCTAGTAATCCCAGAGTTCCCGGCCCCATTGATGGGTGGAGATCTGTTCACCAAACTCTGGGCCATAATGACTTTTAACCCTGAAGGCCCCCAAGTGGAATTTCTAAATCCTTCAGTAAAAACTCCTATAGTCATGGCTTTAACAATGTCAGTAGAAAATGTACATCAACTCACTCACCTTGGTTCAAAGAAATTGCAGGCATTCCTGAAAGATCAAGAACACAGTTTTCTACTAACCGACTCACAGCGAAAGGAAATAACTGAATGGGTATCAAAAGCGTCTCAGGTCCATCAATTGGTTAATGCTTACCCTTTTAAGCTTCCTGCAGGAAAACACCTTCGAAGAACCAGACCAGAAAAATGTTCAGAAGTGAACTTTACTGAAATTAAGCCAGCAAGGTATGGACTTAAATATCTCCTAGTCTTTGTAGATACATTTTCAGGATGGATTGAAACCTTCCCCCCCCAAAAAAAAAAAAAACAATGGCTCAAATCGTGGTCAAGATGATACTGAAGGATATTTTTCCAAGATACGGCCTGCCTAAGGTAATAGGGTCTGACAATGCACTGGTGTTCATGGCCCAGGTAAGTCATGGGTTAACCTGTACCCTGGTGATTAATTGGTAGTTACATTATGCTTATAGATCCCAGAGCTCAGGACAGGTAGAAAAAATAAATAGAACCATTAAAGAGACCTTAATGAAATTAAGCTTAGAAACCAGCTAAAAGATTGGACTATACTGCTGCCTTATGCACTGTATCATCTAAAAAATACTCCCTCTGTTTCTTTGTGTAACCTCTCCCCCTGTGAAATTCTCTATGTTGCCCCTCCTCCAGTAAGGGACCTAACCCCAACTCTAAGACCTAAGGATCCCTTCCACACCCCCTTGCTTGACACACTTAAAGCTCTTGAAAGAACTCAGCGATACCTGTTAAAACAGCTGGCCACGGCCTACCAACCTGGGGACAAGGAGACTCCACATCGATATCAAGTAAGAGACTTCATCTACATAAGATGACATCAGGTGTCATCCCTGGAACCCCGCTGGAAAGGAAATACCACGTGCTACTTATAACACCTACAGCAGTAAATGTAGACGGAATCCTTTCCTGTATCCATGCCTTCCATCTCAAGCCTGTGCCCTGTCCAGACTCTGGCTGGAAACTGGAAATGACTGGTAACCCTTTCAAATTGTGTATTTGGCATGTGTATAAGGCTATAGACTCTCCCCTTGGCCACCACTAGTCCTAACCCTCATCAGCGAATTCAGCAGCAATGGCTGATCACAAATCCTCATAGACCAGAAGAATGGTCTATCTCGCTTACAGCCCACATAGGGACCTGTTGGTCATCTCAACATTTGTCAGCTGCCTATAGGTTTTTCCTATTGGGATATCCCTGATAAAGCAGATCCCACTAAAATTTCATTAAATCCCTTTCGTATCATAGATAATGAAAACAAATATTATGGATGTAGGGACACGTGAGCCAGATGCAGGTTGGCTAGCCTAGATTACTATGTTTGCCTGGAAGACTATCAAAGCCACAAACAGCCACGGCTGTGTGGGGGGAAAGCCGACTTCTTCTGTAAGTCATGGGGATGTTAGCATACAGGGACTGCCTGGTGGAACTCAAACTGCTCATCAAATTCAATACACAGAATTGGCCATATTACCAATTAGACAACCAAAACCTGTGACCCCCAGAGGGGTCTCCAGATCCTCACATTCTGCATGACCTTTTTAACTTCTGCAAGTGCTCAAAAGGGTTAAAGGAGATTCCCCTATGTGGAGGTTTTTTCCCTCCTTTGCTCACATCCTGAACTATACTTCTCCAATAGTTCCTCAAACTCAGCCTTCTGCTCCAGACTCTCTGCTGGCACTGTCACCTCAGCAACCTGATTTCTCCCCTCCAATTACTAGATCAAAAATCAAAACCTCTGCCGGTTCTCAGACAATTGCCCCCTTGCTGAGGTATCCGGTACTGAGGTACCCCTCCACACACTCACTCCTCTCTTCTCCTGTCAGTGCCCGCACTGGGTCCCATAAGGTCCTCTTACCAGCTAACCCAAAGCTCAAACCAGCTGAGGAGATCCCTCAGACCCCTATCCAGGATGTAATTAAAATGGCCTTTAAAGTTGCCTTGTCATCACTGTAAACAGGTGACTAAGAATTTAAAATACCTCACATGCTTTTTGGGATACTCACTCCCATCGTCCCCTCTGCTCTACCTGTTCTACTGCTCAAGTTTTTGTTGCTAGGAAAATCCCAAACCCCTTTTCCAATATTCTTTTACATTTCTACTTCCTCATTCTCAGATCCATGAAACTGCTCTCAGCCTTGCCTTCCACGTCTTCCCCCTCTCTACCAGGCCCACAGAAAAGTCTTAAATGACCTTCTCCAGAAGTCTTCACCATGGCTGACTTTAGGACTTTCAGCAAAAGAGTTCCTTTAAAAGAGTTCACTGTAGATAAACTTCTTCTTTTCGTGTTGCCCTGGTCTACTTGGCAACTGGCGAAAAAAAATCAGCACTCCTGAGCTAGACACACCCATACTAGTTTTTCACAAAATATGTGAACAAGGCCTCTGGCCTTGAGTGGGGGCTTCACAGAGATGGCTACATTTCTAAGATAAAGAAGTTACCAACTAGGCTCCATGGTAACAGCTGGCAGGGCGAAAAAAAAAGAGAAAAAAAATCTCTCCCCCTTTCAGGTGTCCTTGAAAAGTTAACTTGCCCAGAACAGAGGATAAAATAACAGATAGAAAAACAGCTTTTTGTGAACTTCTGCCGACTTTGAACTTCTGAGCCCCTTCCCTTACATGTTGGGTACAAATTATGAAACTACCTAAACTTGGGGTTCAGGGGATTAATTGATTACAACAGAAGCAATGCCCTCTAAATCCGTTTGCAACCAAATAGGACTGTTTCCCTGTCTTCAGTGCTATCTTAGGTGCTTTGCCTCGTCCGTCCCTATAACAGAAAGATTCTATATACTTAAACATTGTTTATGTTTTCATGAAATAGTCAACAGATGTGATTAATTATGTAATGGTGCAGATGTTTCCCAGAGTGCTCTATGATGACGCAGGTCCATTTAAAGATCAAATAGGAGGGTATGCAACTCAGTTCCGCTGGGAACCTGTATCTCTCACTTTAGCCATCCTATTAGGAATAGGAGTTGCTGCATGAGTGGGCACAGGAATCAATGCCCTAGTCCAAAGGACACAACCAATGCCCTAATTAGAAGCAGCAATAGACCAAAACTTAAAGATAATAAAACCTCCATCACAGCTTTACAGGAATGTTTAACCTCTGTCTATGAATCTGTTTTACAGAACAGGCGAGCGATAAAACCTCCTCTTCATGAGAGAAGGGGGACTTTGTAGTGCATTGAGGGAAGAATGTTGTTTTTGTGCCGGCCACACTGGAGTTGAAAAGAATCTATGAGTAAATAAAGAAAACGCATTGAAGAGCGTCAACGAGAAAGAGAGGCCCAAAAAGGGTGGTTTGAGTCTTGGTTCACACAGTCCGTCTGGTTAATTATGCTTTCATCAGCCCTGGCTGGTCCATTAATAATCCTCATATTATTGCGAACTGTAGGACCCTGTTGGCTAAACCATGGAGTTTCCTTTCTCCAAGCTCAAATTGGACAAGTTAAACTTATGGTAATCAGACAACAATATACCACACTAGAAGACATAAAATGTAACACCCATCAGTGATGACTTTTATGATTAAAAGTAACCAGAAGAAGAAGTGGGGAATGAAAGGTTAATGAAATAGGTACTTGTCACTTCCTTTTTTTTCTGTACACTTAACAAAACACTGTTGAAATCTTGAGAACTGTTTGCTAATCTTGTTCCCAGAATGTGCTGTCCCCAACTGCCAAACTGCAGAATGTGCTCAGTCACGCAGTTGAAAGCAAACGGCCTACTCGCCCTGACCCATCAATAAACTTCCATCCCTGCCTTCTCCAAGAAAAGTACATAAGCTCTGCTTAAGCTGTTCTCAGGGCTCTCCGCTCTATTCAACTGAGCTCTGAGCCCCAGCATGCTGGACCCACAATGAACCCTTTGTAGTTGCATGAGACAGTCTCTTGGTCATCTCTTCCTCCTATACTCGCCTGACCATTACAATATTTCACCTCTATATTCTTAAAAATATCTCAGGTTCCCAAAACCATTATTCATCCAGCAGAATGATTCCTAACACAAATCAAACATGTTATTAATCCTAACCATACCATCTACCCTCAATCTAACTTTACAGAAGAGCAGGCACAGAGTTGGTCTTACAATACAGGAATATAGGGGATCTTTCACCTCCTGAGAAATTCAAAGGTCTATGCAGAAATGATCCCTGGATAAGATGTAGGCACCTATGAAGGACCTGAGAGAGCAGAAGTCATCTTCCATGGCAAACAACCTGGTCAGGATGAAGGGTTGTGTCTGAATCAGCCTCTCTCTTCTTAATGTAGAGAAGATGGACCAAACCAGGCCTGTGTGGAGAGTTGTTTCCTGGTGCCTATGGTTGATATACTATTCTAACTTGTGAAACTGTCACAGGTAGTAGGAGCAGCCTGCATCTGAAGGGACCCTTGGAAGCAACTGTTAGGACAAAGTGGTTGCCAAGGCAGTGACCTCATTCAGTTCCTGAAGGAAGTGACCTCACCTCACTTCCTTGTTGATGGAACTCTCTGAACTTGGGATCCAGGAAGCCAGGCACACAGAGCCAGTCCCAGTCCCAGTCCCAGTGTTCTCACTTGTTTGGATGTACCAAGGACAGAATCAGTCTTTCTTGGTACCTACTGATGTGAGGAAGGCCAAATGCCAAGAGAGTTCTGAAGACGGGCCTTTCCTGGGAAAAAAGGTAGTTGCTCACAGCTTGCCCTTGACAACTTCACAGAGTTGGATAAGAAGAGGAGATCTGAGACAGGACATGCCATTTTGAGGGAACATAATATGCCCCACCAGTCAGAGGACACTCCTGATAGTCTCAGAATTACTTGGGGTAAAGAGGTGCCTCTGTGGGTGTGGTTGTAGGTTTGTGATTTTCCCTTGTTCTGAAAATAGGTAGGAAAAGTGGTTTGTTTGGATTTAGTGAACATTTTCTAGAAAGTCCCTTGACAAGGCGAGTGTTTCTGTGTCTGTGTATCCCACTGTGTCCATAGTTGTAGACATTAGAAAAGAGAATGCATAAATGGATGTGTCCTGTCTAGTAGAAAGCTTCACAGCATTCATTTTGCCCAATTTATGAATGGACTGCGGCTTGCCTGATCGATGGGCAACACCTGATATCTTCCTAAGTTCCTGTTTTCTTCCTGAATTCTGGAGACTCTCCAGAATAGGCTCATGGTTTTTTGTCCAAGTTATGTACCACCTCCAAGTTCTTTGACATGGCCATGTACTGGATAGCTGAAGGGAATGGCGAGCATCTCAGAAAACTCAGAAATCACTGGGACCAGGAAAGTCTCAGTGGAGAAACCCTGCTTTGGGCCTTATGCTTACCTATTGTTCTGTTGCCCTGAATTTCAGGAAGGCCTTTGCCTCAGGCCACACCTTTTTGAAGCCTGAAAAGAAGAGTTTTGCAATGGAAATAAATGGGCATTACCTGTGGCTCTTTGCTTAATTTCTTTGAAAAGAATGTGTCTTATTCAGACTCTTGAGCCTGTGTGAGGTGGTGGCTTAGAGTCTCAGCACCTGATGGATCTAAAGAAAGATTCCATGTGTACATCCAAAACCAAAATGGCCAAAGAGCAGTCCTTGTGGATGAAGTCTCTCACCTTGCTCTGTAACTTTCCTGACCTCCATCAAGTGAGAATAGGGATTCTTTGGGGCAAATAAGTTCCTCAAACCCTGCAGAGGCTAGCCCATAGGTGCTTAGATTTTCTCATGACTCCAATTCACATAAAGAATCTAAAACCCACAGTCAGTAGGCCTCAAATTTGAGAAGCAGAGCAGTATTAATGGCAGGCCTTTTTGATCATTCCTGGTTCACAGGAAGGGTGTACAGGCCACCCTGACTTTAGGCAAATGAGATGCAAGGGAGATTTTTTGGACACTGTCTTGGGGTGAACACCTCATGGAAACCTCCAGCCAGATGTTATGATGAGTGCCTAAATGGAAGAAGATGAGGTCATGTGGGATTGTTTTGGTTTGAATCGTGGTCATTTGTGTGGCGGTTGGAAGAGACGACTGGGTCCACCTTGGCTTGAACTCTGGTGTGATTACCCTAAGAGACTGCATTCTGGAACTGACGTCATCAAAGTATTTCCATGAATTGTGTTGGAATTTTAGGAGGCCACGCATGAGATTTGCCCTTGGAAACTGAGATCTAGGCCCAGGGTTGCTTTCCGCAGAGCACTGGGAATCTCAGCCAAGATATCACATGATTTTATTCTGAACGACTTGGCAGCCATAGTTGAGAGTCAAAACACACATGGACCTCACGTTGTAGACCTCAATGCACCTTGCTTCATGTGACCTTTTGGCTACTCTTTGGGAAGACTTGCCTCTGAGAGTTCTCCAAAGCTTTTATGGAAATGAGCATCCTCAACATTTAATTGTTCCTGAATGAATTGAAACCCACATTGCCTCCAACTTCATGCTTGAAAAATGGCTCGATAAATACCATGAAATTTTTTTTTAAATTTTCATGAACAGGTGGCACTGGAGGACCTTTGGATATCCTGTTGATGATTATGAGTATACCAGACAGTGCCTTGATTGACTGGGTTTCAAGAAAATGGTGTAGAACAGAGATGCCAGTAAGTTGGAGTCTGCTGACTAGTGGGCTTATAGCCGTGGTGGGCAGGTGTGTGATGGAATATCTGTGGTGGGGCCATGTGGATCTGCCATTGTCTTCCAAATGGCTTGTGGCTGACATGGTGCAGCCAACAGACCCTTACAAGTAAAGGGACCTTGTTATATGGAGAGGTTTCAGGGGAATGTTCAGAATCAGGTTGCTATGGTCAAGGGGCAAGCTATGAGGGATAGAACCTTGGTTGGTGCATTCTCCTACAGACCCTGACCCACCACATATGACAGAACTCCCTTCAGCACTGTTTTTCAGTTGAACTCCTTGTATTTCATGAAGCAAATACTAAACACCCAGTGCAGCAGCAATAAACACCACAAAATGTGGAGGATGACCCAATGACTTCACAGTCCACAAGGGGAGACACTTAGCCCCCAGTGGCCCCAGTTTACCGACTAGGATTGAATTCAGCACTGCTACCGCATGTTCATTGGAAAATATTAAACCATGTCCTCCAGGTAACATAGATGCAGACCCAGCTGTAATGGTCTCACTACAAGGAAGGTAAAGCTCCTGACAACAACATATATTTCAAGTGCTCAAACTCAGAGGCAGTTTCTCAAGAAGTCTTTATGCCAGCACAGCTCCATGTTTGTGGAGTGTTTACCTGTCCCTTACTTTTGAAAACTACTCTACCACCTGCCAGGTTGTAAACTTTTGAGCATATTCCATTCCAGATATTTATTCCCAGATTTTCTAACTCTTGACTTTTAATGATGTATTACTTGGGACGAGGGTAATGTCAAGGCATTGTTCTGGATGAGAGTGGGAAAATTTTTGTGTAGCATATATTTGCATACACATTTGGTCCATTTTCCAATTTTCCATTCGAAATACTGAATACCGGACACTGACACCTAATCTACTAGACTCTGACTACTAATCCTAATAAGATGGAGAAAAACAACCCAAACAGAATAGAATTACAAGCATTTCAGAGGAGGCATGGTGTATAGTTGGACTTGCATTTTGCATTATATAAGGTAGGAGTTATACATCTAGTCAATTTTGTGTTGAAATAGTTCCCCATGTGTTTTTCTTTCGATTATTTTATTTTATTTTATTTTATTTTATTTTATTAGTTGGTTGTTCAAAACATAACAAAGCTCTAGACATATCGTATTTTATACATTAGATTCAAGTGGGTTATGAACTCCCATTTTTTACCCCAAATATGGGTTGCAGAATCACATCGGTTACACATCCACATTTTACATAATGCCCTATTAGTAACTTGTATTCTGGTACCTTTCCTATCCTCTACTATCCCTGCTCCCCTCCACTCCCATCTTCTCTCTCTACCGAATCTACTGTAATTCATTTCTGTCTTTGTTTATTTTCCCATTCCCCTCACAACCTCTTATATGTAATTTTGTGTAACAATGAGGGTCTCCCTCCATTACCATGAAATTTACCTTTTCTCTACCTCCCCCCCAACTCACGTCTCTGTTTAATGTTAATCTTTTCTTCCTGCTCTTCCTCCCTGCTCTGTTCTTAGTTTCTCTCATTATATCAAATAAGACATTTGGTATTTGTTTTCTACGATTGGCTAGCTTCACTAAGCATTATCTGCTCTAGTGCCATCCATTTCCCTGCAAATTCCATGATTTTGTCATTTTTTAGTGCTGCATATTACTCCATGGTGTATAAATGCCACATTTTTTTAATCCATTCATCTATTGTAGGGCATCTGGGTTGGTTCCACAGTCTAGCAATTGTGAATTGTGCTGCTATGAACATCGATGTGGCAGTATCACTGTAATACGCTCTTTTAAGATTCAGGGAATAGTCCGAGAAGGGCAATAGCTTGGTCAAATGGTGGTTCCATTCCCAGCTTTCCCAGGATTCTCCATACTGCTTTCCAAATTGGCCGCACCAGTTTGCAGTCCCACCAGCAATGTACAAGAGTACCCTTTTCCCCACATCCTCAGCAGCACTTGTTGTTGTTTGACTTCCTAAAGGCTGTCAATCTTACTGGAGTGAGATGGTATCTTAGGGTGGTTTTGATTTGCATTTCTCTGACTGCTAGAGATGGTGAGCATTTTTTCATGTACTTATTGATTGATTGTATATCCTCCTTTGAGAAGTGTCTTTTCAGGTCCTTGGCCCATTTGTTGATTGGGTTATTTGTTATCTTATTGTCTAATTGTTTGAGTTTTTTGTATACTCTGGATATTAGGGCTCTATCTGAAGTGTGATGAGTAAAAATTTGTTCCCATGATGTAGGCTTCCTATTTACCTCTCTTATTGTTTCTTTTGCTGAGAAAAAACTTTTTAATTTAAGTAAGTCCCATTTGTTGATTCTTGTTATTAACTCTTGTGCTATGGGTGTCCTATTAAGGAATTTGGAGCCCAACCCCACAATATGTAGACCAGAGCCAACTTTTTCTTCTAACACATGCAGAGTCTCTGATTTGATATCTAGCTCCATGATCCACTTTGAGTTAACTCTCTTGTGCATGGCGAGAGGAGGGGATTAAGTTCCATTTTGTTGCATATGGATTTTCAGTTTACCCAACACCATTTGTTGAAGATGCTATCCTTCCTCCATTGCATGCTTTTAGCTCCTTTATCAAATATAACATAGTTGTAGCTTTGTCGATTAGTCTCTTGTGTCCTGTATACCGTACCACTGGTCTACCCGCCTGTTTTGGTACCAGTACCATGCTGTTTTTGTTACTATTGCTCTGTAATATAGTTTGAAATCTGGTATCACTATACCGCCTGATTCACACTTCCTGCTTAGAATTGCTTTTGTATTTCTGGGTCTTATATTTTTCCATATGAATTTCATGATTGCTTTCTCTATTTCTACAAGAAATGCCATTGGGATTTTGATTGGCATTGCATTAAACCTATAGATAACTTTTGGCAATATCGCCATTTTGATGATGTTAGTTCTGCCTATCCATGAACAGGGTATATTTTTGTATCTTCTAATATCTTCTTCTACTTCTTTTTTTAGGGTTCTATTGATTTATTGTATAAATCTTTCACCTCTTTTGTTAGGTTGATTCCCATGTATTTAATTTTTTTGAGGATGTTTTGAATGAACTGCTTTTCCTCATTTCCGTTTCAGAAGATTTGTTGCTGATATACAGAAAGGCCTTCGATTTATGCGTGTTGATTTTAGATCCTGCTACTTTGCTGAATTCATTTATTAGTTCTAGTAGTTTTTTTGGAGACCCTTTTGGGTCTTCTATGATTCTATAGAATCATGTCACCAGCACATAGTGATAATTTACGTTCTTCTTTTCCTATTTTTATGGCTTTGATTTCTTTCGTCTAATTTCTCTGGCCAGTGTTTTGAGAACTATATTGAATTTAAGTGTGGATAGAGGGCATCCTTGTCTTGTTCCAGATTTTAGAGTGAATGCCTTCAATTTTTCTCCATTCAGAATGATCCTAGCCTGAGGCTTAGCATAGATAGCTTTTACAATGTCGAGGTAAGTTCCTGTTATCCCTAGTTTTTCTAATGTTTTGAACATAAAGCGATGCTGTACTTTGTCAACTGCTCTTTCTGCATCTATCAAGATGATCATATGGTTCTTATCTTTAAGTCAATTGATGTGGTGAATAATATTTATTGATTTCCATATATTAAAACATCCTTGCATCCCAGGGATGAATCCTACTTGATCGTGGTGCACAATTATTTTTTATGTGCCTTTCAATACGATTCTCCAGAATTTTACTGAGGATTCTTGCATCTAGCTTCATCAGAGATATTGGTCTGTACTTTTCTTTCTTTGAGGTGTCTTTGTCTTGTTTCAGAATAAGGGTGATGTTGGCCTCATAGAATGAATTTGGCAGAGCTCCCTCTTTATCTGTTTCTCGAAATAACTTGAAAAGTATTGGTATTAATTCTTCTTTAAAGGTTTTGTAAAATTCCGCTGTATACCCATCTGGTCCTGGGATTTTCTTGGTTGGTAGTCTTTTGATTGCTTCCTCTAAATCATCCATTGATATTGGTATGTTTAAATTGTGTGTATCCTCCTGACTCAGTCTGGGCAAATCATGTAACTTAAGAAATTTACCGATGTCTTCATATTTTCTATTTTATTGGAATATAGGTTTTCAAAATAATTTCTAATTGTCTTCTGTATTTCTGTAGCATCTGTTGTGATATTGCCTTTTTCATCCTGTATGTTTGTAATTTGAGTTCTCTCTCTTCTTCTCTTCATTAGCATGGCTAAGAGTCTGTTGATCTTATTTATTTTTTCGAAGAACCAACTTTTATTTTTGTTAGTTTTTTCAATAGTTTCTTTTGTTTCAATTTCATTGGTTTCCACTCTGATTTTAATTATTTCTTGCCTTCTGCTACATTTGCTGTTGTTTTGCTCTTCCTTTTCTAGGGCTTTTAGATGAAGTGTGAGCTCATTTATTTGTTGGTTTTTGCTTTTTTTGATGAATGACCTCCAGGAGATGAATTTCCCTCTTAAAATTGCTTTCATTGTGTCCCATAGATTCCGATATATTGTGTCTGTATTTTCATTTATCTCTAAGAATTTTTTGATTCCCTCCTTTATGTCTTCTGTAACCCATGGATTATTCAGTAACATATTGTTTATTTTCCTAGTGATGTAGGATTTTTCCTTCCTTCTTTTATCATTGATTTACAGTTTCATTCCATTATGATCAGATAAAATGCATGGTATTATCTCCACCTCTTTATATTTACTGAGTGTTGCCCTATTGCATAATATATGCTCTATTTTTGAGAGGGATCCATGTGCTGCTGAAAAAAAAGTATATCCACTTGATGATGGTTGATATATTCTATATATGTCAGTTAAGTCTAGGATATTGATTGTGATATTGAGTTCTATATTTTCTTTATTCAACTTTTGTTTGGAGGATCTGTCTAATGGTGAGAGAGGTGTGTTGAAGTCACCCATAATTATTAGGTTGTGGTCTATTTGATTCTTGAACTTGAGAAGAATTTGTTTTATGAACATTGCAACACCATTATTTGGTGCATAAATATTGATAATTGTTATGTCTTGTTGGTGAATGGTTTCTTTTAACAGTATATAATGTCCTTCTTATCCCTTTTGATTAACTTAGTCTTGACTTCGATTTTATTCTATATGAGGATGGCCACCCCTGCTTGCTTACGAGGACCGTGTGCATGGTATAAATTTTCCCAACTTTTCACCTTCAGCCTGTGTATGTCTTTTCCATTCAGATGTGTCTCCTGGAGGCAACATATTGTTGGATTTGTTTTATTAATCCAAGTTACCAGCCTATGTTGCTTTATTGGAGATTTTAAGCCATAAACGTTTAGAGCTACTATTGATGTATGGTTTGTACTTCCAGCCATGTTTAATTATTTATCTTTGTTTTTAATTTACTTTGTTTCTCCATGATTAGCTTTCCTCCTGCACTCTGTCATTACCCAGTCACTTCCCACTGATGGTTTTGGTTGTTGTTTTTCATTTCTTCCTTATGTAGTGTTTTTCTCAAGATGCTTTGCAATGCTGGTTTTCTGGCTGCAAATTCTTTTAGCTTTTGTTAATCATGAAAGATTTTTATTTCATTTTCGTACCTGAAGGTTAATTTTGCTGGATCCAGAATTCTTGGTTGGCATCCATTGTCTTTCAGTGTTTAAAATACGTTGTTCCAAGATCTTCTCGCTTTCATCAACTGTGATGAAACATCCTTTGTTAACCTTATTGATTTACCCCTGAATGTAGTCTGCCTCCTTTTTCTTGTAGCTTTTAATATTTTCTCTTTGTTCTGTATATTAGATATGTTTATAACAAATGTCTTGGTGTTGGTCTACTGTGATTTTTTGTGCTCAGTGTCCTCTATGAATCTACAATTTGTATATCCGTTTCTTTTTTTATTTCTGGAAAGTTTTCTGTAATTATTTCATTCAGTAGGTTACTCATTCCCGTGGTTTGAATCTCTGGACCTTCCTCTATCCAGATGACTCATAAATTTGGTTTTTATATGTTATCCCATATCTCTTGGATGATTTTCTCGTGATTTTTTACCAGCCTTTCTGAGTTGGCTAGACTCTTTTCAAGATGATATATTTTGTCTTCATTATGTGACATTCTGTCTTCTACTTGCTCCACTCTTTTAGTAATTCTCTCAATTGAGTTTTTAATTTGGTTTATCGTTTCCTTCATTTCTAGAATTATTGTATGACTTTTTTTATTATCTCTATCTCCGTATAAAGATGCTTAACTTCTTTTTTTTAATCTGTTCATGTAATTCATTTTCAATGTGTTCTTTCACTGTTTGGATTTGCTGTCTCATATCTTTTTTAAGGTTCCATTCCATCTGTCTAAGGTATTCCTTGAGTTCGAGTTCTTTATATGATCATTTTTCTGATGACTCTAGGTCCTCCTGAGTATTTAGGCTGTCCTTCATTGTTTGTACTCTTTTTCTTTCTTGCTTTCTTATGCTGCTCATGTTACTTCTTGTTCTGTTTGAGTGCTGAGTTACTGATTAGTCTTATAAATTTATTTCATGCTTGGGAGGAAAGATATTAGAAGGGAAGGGAAGAAGTCAATAAGAGAATGAGAGTAGGCAGGTAGAATTCAAGGAAGGGGGAAAAAGAAAATTGAAAAGAAATGAAAAGACAAAAGAAAAAAACAGAAAATAAAGAATGAAAGAAAAATTAAAAAAATAATAATGATAATAAAAAATGAAAATTACAATTTAATAATAATAATAATAATTAATAATAAAATAAACAAATTTAAAAACTTAAAAACATTAAAAAAGTTAAAGAAAAACAACAACAACAAGAATGAAAATGAAAGAAAAAGAAAAAAAAACAAAAAAACCCCAAATTTAAAAAATAAATAAATAATGATAATAATAAATGCAGTCATAGAGTTTGATTAACTTCTCTTCCAATAGGTGGTGCTGTGCCCACTGGGCCGAGGTTCTCCTCTCAGTAGGTGGGAACCAATCACTATGCAGCTGCTCTTCCTTCCAGACTGGGCGGGTGTCCAATCCTGACACCCTAGGGCCTTCTCTTGTGTTTCCTCAAGCCATGCCCTGCTCACCTGCGACGCTCACCACAATACTGGCAACACGCCAGGTCTGCTGCTCCTGGGAGACCTGTTTTTATGAATACCTGGGCACACTATCCCGGTTTGCTTCCCTCAGACCCTAAGTTTGTAGAGCTTGGGGCTGAGATCCCCAAGCGAATTTGTTTGCCCTCCGGGAGCCACGCCCCAGTAGCTGGTGCAAGAGACCTCAGTTGTCAGCACTGGTGGGAGCGGTAGCCTGGAGTTCTGTGCCACAAGTCCCGCGCCACTCCTGATTTTCTCGGTCTGGCTATCGCGCTCATGGTAGAGCTGAGAGGGACCCTTACGGGAGAGCTGGGAGGGGCCCTTAAGGATTCCCTGCTGTGTGGAGAGAGATGGCTAGGGAATTACAAACCTGTCGCGCTGGTTTCAATGAAGTTATCTCCTCCATCCTTGACGTCAGTTCTATGCCATGGTGGTATCCCATGCAAATGGTGATCATTCGTTCCCTTTGCTGGGTGACCGATGCAACTGGTGGGTCCTGACTGTCTCTCCCATGCCCCGTTTCAATCCTTTGGCCACTGCCTATGAAGGCTAGGTTGGCTTCTACCTCTGTAAGTTCAGAAGGGCAGACCAGTTATTTCAGCTGGATCGTTAGTGCTGAGTCACGAAACGCAGGCAAACCAGAGGTTGAATGCAACCGATCCGGGCTCGGTGTGTGTTCTGCGTGGCCCAGACTGTTCACCCCAGATTCATGTCAGTGCATCATTGCCTAGTGATGCTGAGCAAACAGTATTTAGACAGTTTATGACTCCCTATTCCAGCGCAGCTGAAGAGGTCAGAGACTTGATCTCTCCATACCTGCCGCCATTTTGGATATCTCTCCATGTGTTTTAAAGTTAACAAATATGTGAATTCCTGTCTCCCTTTCTCTGTAGCCTATTCAGCAGATGTGTTTTGATATGCACATATAGAATCCTAACTTGTATCACATGTACATTCTTGTGAGGTGGCTGACTTGGCAGACACAAATTGTGAGAAGAGATCACTATCCTAAACACTGCTGGAACTAAAAATTCAACCAATGGGTGAGCTTCCTAGTTGAACAACATTATACATAAATCCATGTTCAGTAAATTGAATATTTTTGGATCTGTGGATGATATATATATCTCGATCAATTACGATTGGCATATCTATTGCTACTTTTGAATGTCTGTGTGTGTGTTTTGTTATATATATATATATATATATATATATATATATATATATATATATATATACAATCTCCAGATTTTTAAAATATGAAATATATGTGTCTTATATACACTCCCTAAATTCATTCATGTTCACGTATGTGGATTTATAATCAACTTTTCACAATATTATTCTCAGAAATATTCATCCACCTGAAATACATATTTGTTTTCTAGTACTGAAAACTAACTTCAGTGAATGGTACATACATATCCTAATATTTCTAGAGTAACTGTCCCAGTTTAACATCAATGCAAGTAGATTAGTATGGTACATGATTTGTATTTTTACGTTCATTTTTATTCAAAACTGGTACATTACTATTTCTTAAGTTTATGCACATCATAGGATATATATTTTATCCACAAGTTCGCAAATTTATACGAATTTGTTTCACTTTCAATCACTTCCTGCTTCAGGACACATGTATTCTTCCATCTTTCTTGACTGGTCTCTTCCTGAGACCTCTTTCAAAACACATTATTTTCGATTTCCATAATCACTTTTGAAGCAAAACTCACATCCCCTTCATGATAAATTATAACTCTGATATTTCCAATGGATGTATAACTGGTTGGAATGAATGATTGTATACCAATATCAGATTTCTTATATATTTTCAGATATCAATTCAATCCATTATTTAGAGTAAAACCAGTTATATTATTTATTCACAGTATGGTCTATGCATGCTTTTTCTTTATATTCATAGACACAGTGTACACCTCTTTGTACCCCCAATACTAATTTATATGTCTTCAAAATATTGCTCCCAGAAATAGTGGAAGAAATACGCATGTCACCTGATCTACATATACATTTTATCACAGAAATATTCTGGACACAAAATGCAAAGATCACACTTATGATTGTACCAAAGCCTAAATGGAAAGAAAATATGGATTACTAAAATCATCCATGTCCAAGTTGCCTAATGCTCTCAAATGTCAATCCTATTGGTGACTACATATTTGTTTCCTCTTAAGATTATATATTCAAACTCAACCCGATTGAAAATGTTTAATCCTATCCCTCACTTTATACATTGCCTGATTTCATAATGTCTCTATTGCCATCTGCTTTCTTACATATTTTCCACAGTTCACCACTGTGACTGAACCTTCACATGTGCTGACATTTGCTTTCACACTCTAATTGATAACTTATTGCTGAAGAACTTTTTTTCCAAATCCTATATTCACTCTTCTTCCTAAACCTACTGACTATCTTCCTAATCCTACTGACTATCCCTTTTTGACTGGATATTCTCTTCTACATTCAATCATCCAACGTACAAGGTCTTATGCCATTGTATATCGATTTATCTGAGACATCTGTGAGAACGTAATTCAATGGTAAGTATCCCAATCAAGGGCCCAATGATTTTCTGAGCTTCAAATCTTACTTAGATTTATTTTTTCATACATGTATTTCACCTCTATATTCTTATAAATATCGCATGTTCCCAATACCATTAATCATCCAGCAGAATGATTCCTAAGCCAAATGGAAAATGTTATTCACCCTAACCATACACTGTTCCCTCAATCTCATTTTACAGAAGAGCAGGGACAGTGTTGGTCTTACAATACAGAAATGTAGTGGATCTTCCATCTGCTGAGAACCTCAAAGCTCCATGCAGAAATGATCCCTGGAGAAGATGTAGGCAGCTATGAAAGACCTGAGAGAGCAAAAATCATCTTCCATGGCAAACAACCTGGTCAGGATGAAGGGTTGCATCAGAATCAGCCAATCTCTCCTTAATGTAGAGAAGATGGACAAAACCATGCCTGTGTGGAGAGCTGTTACCATTTGCCTACAGGTGATATACCATTCTACCATGTGAAAGTGTGACAGGAAGTAGGGGCAGCCTCCATCTCATGGTACCGTTGGAAGCAATTGTTATGATAAAGTGGTTGCTAAGGCAGTGATCTCATTCAGTTCCTGAAGAAAGTGATCTCATCTCACTTCCTTGGTGATGGAACTCTCTGAACTTGGGATACAGAAAGCCAGGCACCCAGAACCAGTCCCAGTCCTAGTCCCAGTGGTCTCACTTTTTTGGATTAACCAAGGACAGGGTCAGTCTTTCTTGGTACCTACTGATGTGAGGATGGCCAAATGCCAGGAAAGCTCGGAAGAGGGGCTCTTCCTGAGAAAGCAGGTAGTGGCTCAATCCTGGCTCCTGACAACTTCACAGAGTTGGCCAAGAAGACCAGATCTGAGACAGGACAGGCCATTTTGGGGGATCATAGTATGACCCATCAGTCAGAGCACACACCGGACAGTCACAGACCTATTTGAGGGAAGGAGGTGCCATTGTGGGTGTGGGTGTGGGTTTGTGGTTTTGTCTCATGTTCTGAGAATAGGTAGGAAAGGCGGTTTGTTTGATTTGGAGTGAACAGTTTCTAGTAAGTCGTTTGACAGCGCAAGTGTTTCTATGTCTGTGTATCCCACTGTGTTTGTACTTGTACACATTAGAAAAGAGAATGCATTAATGGATGTGTCTTGTCTCGTAGAAAGCTTCCCAGCATTCATCCAGCCCAATTTATGAATTGACTATGGCTTGCCTTATTGATGGGCAATACCTGCTACCTTCCTAAGTTGCTGTTTTCTTCCTGAATTATGGCCACTTTCCAGAATAGGCTCATGGTTTTGTGTCCAAGATATGTACTACCTCCAAGCTCGGTGACATGGCCATGTACTGGATAGCTGAAGGGAATGGCGAGCATCTCAGAAAACTCAGATATCAGTGTGACCAGTAAAGTCTCAGTGGAGAATCCCTGCTTTGGGCCATTTGCTTACCTATTGTTCTGTTGCCCTGAGAGTCAGGAAGGTTTTTGTCTCAGGCCACAGCTTTTTGAATCCTGAAGAAAAGATTTTTCAAATGGAAATTAATAGGATTCACCTTTGGCTCTTTTCTTAATTCATTTGGAAAGAGGTGTGTCTGAATCAGCCTCTTGGCCCAGTGTGATTCTTTGACTTAGATACTCAGCACCTGATGGATCTAAAGAAAGATCATGTGTGCATCCAAATCCAAAACGGCAAAAAAGAGCAGTCATTGTGGATGAAGTCTTTTGCCTTCCTCTGTAAGGTTTCTGAATTCCATCAAGTGAGAATAGGGATTATTTGGGTCAAATGATTTCTTCAAATTAATACAGAAGCTTTCCAATAGGTGCTTGGGTTTTCTCATCTCTCCAATTTACATAAAGAATGTGTACCCGACACTCGGTAGGCCTCAAATTGGTGAAGCAGAGCAATATTAAGGTCAGGCCTATTTGATCACTCCTGGTACACAGGAAGGATGTACAGGCCACCGGGAATTTAGGCAAATGAGGGCAACAGAGCTTATTTTGGACACTGTCTTGGGCTATGCTAATGCTCTCAAATGTCAATCCTATTGTTGACTTCAACTTTGTTTCTTCCTAAGCTCATACATTCAACCTCAACCCTGTAGAAAATATCTAATCCCATAACTCACTTTATTCTTTTCCTGATTTCCTAATGTCTCTATTGATGTCTGCTTTTCTACATATTTTCCCCTGTTCATCATTGTGACTGACTCTTCACTTGTGTTGATATTTACATTGACTCTCTAACCAAAACCCTATTGGCAAAGAACTTTTGTTCCAAATCCTATACTCACTTTTCTTCCTAAACCTACCAACTATCTTCCTAATCCTACTGACTATAACTTTTTGAATAGATGTTTTCTTCTACATTCAATCATCCAAGTAAAGTTTGGGCGAGTGCCGGAGAAAGAGACCACCAAGAGACTATCTCATGCAACAGCAAAGGTTTTATTGGGGGTCCAGCATGCTGGGGCTCAGAGCTCACTTGAATAGAGCAGAGAGACCTGACAACAGCTTAAGCAGAGCTTATATACTTTCCTTGCAGAGGGCAGGGATGGAAGTTCATTGATGGGTCAGGGAGAGTGGATGGTTTGTATTCAACTGGATGAGGGAGTACATTCTGCAGTTTGGTAATTTTGGACAGCATATTCTGGGAACAAGATTAGCAAACAGTTCTCAAGATTTCAACAGTGTTTTGTTACGCATACAGAAAAACAGGAAGTGACAAGTACATATTTTATTAACCTTTCATTCCCCACTTCTTCTTCTGGCTACTTTTAATCATAAAAGTGATCATTGTGGGGTGTCACATTCTATGTCTGCTAGTGGGGTATTACCATAAGTTTAATTTGTCCAATTTGAGCTTGGAGAAAAGAAATTACACGGTTGAGAAAACAGGGTTTTATAGTTAGCAATAATATGAGGATTATTATTGGACTGGCTAGGGTTGATAAAAACGTAGTTAACCAGCTGGACTGTGTAAAAAAAGACTCAAACTACCATTCTTGGGCCTCTCTCTCTCTCGTTGTCGCTCTTCAAGGCATCTTTTTAATTTACTCATAGATTTTTTTTACAACTCCAGTATTGTCGACATAAAAACAACATTCTTCCCTCAATGAAGCACAAAGGCCCCCTTCTCTCATGAAAAGAGGTCCAACCCTCGACTGTTCTGTAAAACAACTTCAGAGAGAGAGGTTAAAGATTCGTTCAAAGCTGTGATGGAGGTTTCTAATATCTTTAATTTTTGATCTATTGCTGCTTTGGGTCATTTGTTGTGTCCCATGGGCCAGAGCAATGGTTCCCGTGCCCTACCCTGCAGTAACTACTATTCGTAATAGAATGGCTAAGGTGAGGGACATATGTTTTCAGTGGAACCGTGTTCTATGCCCCCCTCTTTGATCTTCAAATGAACCTGCATCATGATAGAGCACTCTGGGAAACATCTGCACCATTACACAATTAATCACATCTGTTGACCATTTCATGAAAACATAAACAGTGTTTAAGTATATAGAATTATACTGTTGTAGGGACGGACAAGGCAAGGCACCTAAGATAGCACCAAAGACAGGAAAACAGTCTTTTTTGGTTGCAACCAGATTCAGGGGGCATTGCTTCTGTTGTAATCAATTAATCCCCTGAAACCCAAGTTTAGGTAGTTTCAGAATTTTGTACACAACACGTAAGGAAAGGGGCTCAGAAGTTCACAGTCTGCAGAAGTTCACAAAAAGCAGTTTTCGTTTCTGTTTTTTCCTCAGTTTGGGGCAAGTTAACTTTTCAAGGACACCTATGTGGGGGAGAGCTTTTTCTTCCCTTTCTTTTTTTTCAACCTGCCAGCTGTTTCCATGCAGCCCAGTTTGTAACTTCTTTATCTTAGAAATGTAGCCATCTCTGTGAAGCCCCAGCTCAAGGCCAGAGGCCTTTTTTTCACATATTTTGTGAAAAACTATTAAGGGTGTGTCTAGATTAGGAGTGCTGGTTTTTTTTAGCCAGTTTCCAAGGAGACCAGGGCAACACGAAAATAGGAAGTTTATCTACAGTGATCTCTTTTATAGGGACTCTTGCTGAAAGTCGTAAATCAGCCATGGTGAAGACTTCTGGAGAAGGTTAATTAAGACTTTTCTGTGGACCTGGTACAGAGGGGGACGACTTGGAAGGCAGGGATGAGAGCAACTTCCGTGGATCTGAGAATGAGGAAGGAGAGATGTAAAAGAATATTGGGAGAGGGCTTTGGGATCTTAATAGCAAGAAAAATTTGAGCAGTAGAACAGATAGAACAGAGAGGGAAACGGGAGTGAGTATCCAAAAAAGCCTGTGAGGGACTTTAAATTTTTAGTAACCTGTTTTCAGTGATGACAAAGCAACATTAAAGGCCATTTTCATTACATTTTGGATAAGGGTCTGAGGGTTCTCCTCAGTGGGTTTGAGCTTTGCATTAGCTGGTAAGAGGACCTGGAGGGACCCAGTGCGGGCACTGACAGGAGAAGAGAGTAGTGAGTGAGTGGAGTGGTACCTCAGTACCTGCTACCTCAGCAAGGGGGCAATGGTCTGAGAACTGGTGGAGATTTGGGTTTTTGATCTAGATATTGGAGGGCAGAAATCAAGTTGCTGAGGTGGGAGTGACAGCAGAGAGTCTGAAGCAGAAGGCTGAGGGTAAGCATCTATTGGAGAAGCATAGTTCAGGATGTGAGCAAAGGAGGGAGAAGGCCTCCACATAGGGGAATCTCCTTTTACCCTTTTGAGCACTTTCAGAAGTTTAAAAGGTCACGCAGAATTTGAGGATATAGAGACCCCTCTTGGGGCCATCGGTTTTGGTTATCTAATTGGTAATATGGCCAATGCTGTTTACAGAATTTGATGAGGATTTTGGGTTCCATCTGGCAGTCCCTGTATGCTCACAGCCCCATGACTTACAGAAGAAGTCTGCTCTCCTCCCCGCACAGCCGTGACTGTTTGTGGCTTTGATACTCCGCCGGGCAAACATAGTAATCTAGGCTAGCCAACCTGCATCTGGCTCACGTGTCCCTACATCCATAATGTTTGTTTCCATTTTCTATGGTACCGAAGGGATTTAATGGAATTTTAGTGGGATCCTCTTCATCAGGGATATCTCAATAGGAAAGACCTATAGCCAGCTGACAAATGTCTGGGTGGAGAGATGGCCACCAGGTCCATAAGGGGGCTGTATGTGAGATAGACCATACTTATTTTCCAGTAGGATTTGTGATCAGCCATCGCTGCTTAAGGGGCTGATGAGGGTTAAGACTACTGGTCGTCAAGGGGAGAATAAATGTCTTCCAGGATCTTCTTGACAACCATTTGCTCTGTTTCTTTTTTTTTTCTTTTTTCTTTCTTTTTTTTGTGGGGAAGGCTTCAATCCATCCTGAAAATGTATCTTCAAAGACTAGAAGATATTTAAGTCCATACCTTGCTGGCTTAATTTCAGTAAAGTCCACTTCCCAGAATTTTCCTGGTATGGTTCCTCCTAGGTGCTTTCCTGCAGGAAGCTTGGAAGGGTAAGTATTAACAAATTGATGGACCTGACAGGCTTTTGTTACCCATTCAGTTATTTTCTTTCACTGTGAGTCGGTTAGTGGAAAACTCTGTTCTTGATCTTTCAGGAATGAATGCAGTTTCTTTGAACAAAGATGAGTGAGTTGATGAACATTTGCTACTGACATAGTTAGAGCCATGATTATAGGAGTATTTACTGAAGGATTTAGAAATTCCACTTGGGGGCCTTCAGGGTTAAAAGTTATTTTGGCCCAGAGCTTGGTGAGCAGATCTCTGCCCATCAATGGGGCCGGGCATTCTGGGATTACTAGGAAGGAGTGATGGATTTATCCTTTCCCCTGGTCCATGGTCCCCTTAGTTGTCAAAGTCTGATATTTACTGCATTTAGGCCCTGGAATTAGAGACCTTTTATTTGATAGAGGGCCCAATGGGGCCTTAAGGGCTGAGTATATTGCCCCTGTATCTACTTCAAAGTTTACTGGGGTCCCCTCCACTTCAAAAGTTACCCTGAGGTCGGGGAGAGGATCTGAGCCCCGACTTTCTTAGTCATCCTCCAGAGTCAGAATGTCTGGCTGGCGTGGCTGTCTCTTTCTAGGGCACTCTTTGGCCCAGTGTCCTTTTTCTTTAGAGTAGGCACATTGATCTGAGGCCAGGGGTGGCCTCTAGTGTGGGCCCAGGTATCCCTTTCTGTCTCTCTGTTTCTTAATTTCTGGCCTGTTTGTTGTTGTGACCAGGACCTTAGTCAATGCCTTAGTCTGTCTTTTGCTTCTCTCATCCTCCCTTTGCTCCCTTCTCTTCCTCAGTTTCACTCTTATAGTATACCTTGTTGGCTTCTCTAACTAAATCTCTCAAAATCATATCTTGTAATCCATCTAAGCATTGTAACTTTCTTTTAATATCTAGGGCAGCTTGCCCAATAAAGGCCATTGTGACAGATGCCTTTTGATCCTCTGCCTGAGGATCGAAAGTAGTATATCTCCTATATGCCTCCATAGTTCTCTCTAGGAACATAGAGGTAGATTCACCAGGCCCTTGAATAATCTCTCTTACCTTGGCCAAATTAGTTGGTCGCCTAGCGGCCACTAAGATACCCACTATTAGAGCCCGGTGATAAGTGGACAGATGCTCCCTACCTTCAAATGTGTTGGGGTCCCACTTGGGTCGTTTCAAGAGAAAGCCGGCTTTGATTATGTTGGGAAGTTGTGTTGGTCACCCATCTAGTCCGAGGATATTGTTTTCTAGCATCCAGGAGGATTCTCTTTTGTTCCTCTGTCATGAAGAGAGTCCCTATGAGTTGTTGGCAGTCATCCCAAGTAGGCTGGTGTGAAAACATCAATGACTCAACCAGACCTGAGAGCCAGGTTGGGTCCTCGATAAAAGGAGGATTGTTATTTTTCCATTTATATAGGTCTGAAGAGGAGAAGGCCAATACTGGTAGGCTTGCATTTTTCCTCCATGGCCGTTGTCAATCATTGGCCCATAGGAATGGAGGGGGAGCAACACGGGAGTTTCAGGGTTTTAAATCATTTGACGCCGTCGAGTTCCTTTAGCCAGGCCAGCTTCCTCCAGGGAAGGAGGGGCTGTGTGTGCTGCAGGGGAGTTATCTGGAGTGCGCTGGGCTGGCTTATCTTTCTCCAATGGTGGAGAGGCTGAGTCAGCAGCAGGGGAATCACTTAGAGGGTGTTGGGGGTTGTGGGATGAGGGTAGAAGATAAGGAGGGGGATGAGAGTCCAGTAGAGTCAAATCTTGTGACTCAGGGAGAATAGAGGGTGGAGGAGGAGGATGAGCAGAGGGTTTGAGAGATCGTGGGGAAAAGAGTAGGAGCGGGGACATGGCAAGGAAAGGCTTCACCCATGGAGGAGGAGATTTGCAGAGGTCCTGCCAAGTTAAGATATATGGCTGTTGATCGGGATGGCTATGTGGCCCTGGCTGTAAGACAATATCTCTGACTTATTAAATTAGTGCGAAGTAGAAAGATCCTTCTAGGGGCCATCCGAATGCAAAGGTGGGCCATTCTGAGGCACAGACAGTCTGCCAGGTCCAGCGTTTTACTGAAAAAGAAAGATTCTGAGCCCTTAAGCGGACTTTGGTCCAGTGATCAAGGTCAGAGACAGAGGCATTGAAGTGACCTGTCCCATAATGAAAGATACACAAACAGTAAAAGCAACTCTCACGACACAGACAAGACAAGATAATAAAGACAGGCAATGAACGTCCAACACTGAGACCAAGACTGAGCAGCCGGCAAAACCCGATGGGCTGGCAATACCGAATCTGAAACAAAACATCACTGAGTCGAGGAGACTATTGTTCCTTGATTCCCGAGTCCTCTGTGGCGTCCCCCAGAGCCTGTGGCTCTGTGACACATCTGCCAGCCACCGTCAAAGAGAGCTCATGCAACTTCATCAACAGCCATTTTGCCAAGCCCTAACCTGAAACCTGAAACCAGAAAGAGGCGCCTTACTTTCCCTGAGAGTAGCCCATTGAGGTCTCTCTTCCGCCCCTGCCGGATCTCGAAGGAACCTCCATATATAAAGGTCGGGAGAGCGTTGGGGGAAGAGACCACCAAGAGACTCCCTCATGCAAAAGCAAAGGGTTTATTGGGGGTCCAGCATGCTGGGGCTCAGAGCTAATTTGAATAGAGCAGAGCTCATATACTTTCCTTGAAGTGGGCAGGGAGGGAAGTTTATTGATGAGTCTGGGCGAGTGAGCAGTTTGCGTGCAACTGGGTGAGGGAGTACATTCTGCAGTTTGGCAGTTGGGGACAGCACATTCTGGGAAAAAGATTAGAAAACAGTTCTCAAGATTTCAACAGTGTTTTATTAAGCATACAGAAAAACAGGAAGTGACAAGTACCTATTTTATTAACATTTCACAACCAACTATACTTTGCCAGATTTCCTAAAGTCTCTATTGATATCTGCATTCCTACATATTTTCCCCAGTTCTGCATTGTGACTGATTCTTCACATGTTCTGACATTTACATTCACTGTATACCCGAAACCCTATAGCTAAAGAACTTTTGGTCCAAATCCTATACTCACTCTCCTATATAAACCTACCGACTATCTTCCTAATACTACCGATTACTCCTTTTTGACTGGAAGTTCTCTTTTACAATCAATCATCCAAGTTACAAGGTCCTATGCAATTATATATCAATTTATCTGAGACATCTTTGCAGAACATAATTCAAAGCAAAGTATCCCATCTGTGCAGAAAATAAATCAAAGCTTAATACCGAAATCAAGGGCTCAATGCTTTTCTGGACTTCAAATCTTACCTAGATTTCTGTTTTCATACTCATATATTTCACCTATATATTCTTGTAAATATTGCAGGTTTCCAATACCATTATTCATCCAGCAGAATGATTTCTATTCCAAATCGAACCTGTTATTAACCCTAACCATACACTGTTCCCTCAATCTAACATAAGAGAAGAGCAAGGACAGAGTTGGTCTTAAAATACAGGAATGAAGGAAATCTTCCAACTGCTGAGAAACTAAAAGGTCCATGCACAAATGATCTCTAGAGAAGATGTAGGTAGCTATGAAGGAACTGAGAGAGCAAAAGTCATCTTCCTTTGCAAACAACATGGTCAGCATGAAGTGATGTGTCTGAATCAGCCTCTCTCTTCTTTATGTAGAGAAGAAGGACCAAACCAGGCCTGTGTGGAGAGCTGTTCCCAGTTACCAATGGTTGATATACCATCCTAACTTGTGAAAGTGTCACATAAAGTAGGGGAAGCCTCCATTTCATGGGACCTTTGGAAGTAAATGTTAAGACAATGTGGCTGCCAAGGCAGTGACCTCATTCAGTTCCTGAAGGAAGTGACCTCACCTCACATCCTTGGTGATGGAACTCTCTGAACTTGGGATCTAGGAAGCCAGGCACACAAATCTAGTCCCAGTCCCAGTCCCAGTGGTCTCACTTCTTTTGATTTACCAAGGACAGAGTCAGTCTTTCTTGCTACCTACTGATGTGAGGATAGCCAAATGACAGGAAAGATCTTAAGAGTGGCCTTTCCTGAGAAAGCAGGAAGTGGCTCACCGCTGTCTCCTGACAACTTCACAGAGTTGGCCAAGGAAACCAGATCTGAGACAAGACAGGCCATTTGATGGGAACATAGTATGGCCCAGCAGTCAGAGGACACACACGATAGTCAGAGACCTACTTTGAGGAAAGAGGTGCCTTTGTGGGTGTGGGTGTGTGTTTGTGATTTTGTCTAATGTTCTGAGAATAGGTAGGAAAGGCGGTTTGTTTGGTTTGGAGTGGACGGTTTCTAATAAGGGATTTGACAAGGCGAAGGTTTCTATGTCTGTGTATCCCACTGTGTCCATGGTTGTAGACATTAGAAAAAAGAATGCAGCAATTGATGTGTCCAGTCTAGTAGAAAGCTTACCAGCATTCTTCCTGCCCAATTTATGAATGGAATGCGGCTTGCTGTATGGATGGGTAACACCTGCTATCTTCCTAAGTTCCTGATTTTTTCCTGAATTCAGGCCACTCTCCAGAATTGGCTCATGGTTTTGTGTCCAAGATATGTACCACCTCCAAGCTCTGTGACATGGCCATGTACAGGATAGCTGAAGGGAATGGCGAGCATCTCAGAAAACTCAGATATCAGTGTGACCAGGAAAGTCTCAGTGGAGAAACCCTGCTTTTGGCCTATTGCTAACCTATTGTTCTGTTGCCCTGAATGTCAGGAAGGTCTTTGCCTCATGCCACCCCTTTGTGAAGACTGAAGAAATAGTTTTCAAATGGAAATGAATGGGCATCTCCTGTGGCTCTTTGCTTAATTGCTTTGGAAAGGGATGTGTCTGAATCAGCCTCTTGGCCCTATGTGAGGTTGTGGCTCAGATTTTCAGCACCTGATGGATGTAAAGAGAGATCCCATGTGTGCATCCAAAACCAAATTGGTCAAAAGAGCAGTCATTGTGGATGAAGTCTCTCGCCTTTATCTTTAAAGTTCTTGAACTCGATCAAGTGAGAATAGGGATCCTTTGGGTCAAATGAGTTCTTCAAAGACCTGCAGAGGTGCTTGTGTTTTCTCATGACGGCAAATCACATAAAACTATATACCTGATACTCAGTTTTCCACAAATTGGAGAAGCATAGAAGTATTAACGTCTAGCATATTTGATCAATCCTGGTTCACATGAAGGGTGTCCAGACCACCCTGATGTTACACCAATGAGGGCAAGGGAGTTATTTTGGCCACTCTCCTGGACTCCGTCACTCATGGAAACCTACAGCCAGAGGTTATGATTAGTGTCTATATGGAAGAAGATGAGGGCCATATGGGAGTGTTTTGGTTTTAATTTTGGTCATTTGTGTCCGGTTGGAAGACATGACTGAGAAAACCTGGGCTTGAACTCTGGTGTGATTCCCCTTATAGACTGAGTTCTGGAACTGACTTCAGAGAAGTATTGCCATGAATTTTGTTGGGATTTTAGAAGGCCACCTATGAGAATCACCCTTGGAAACAGAGATCTAGGCCCAGGGTGGCTTTCCAAAGAGCCCGGGAAATCTCAGCCAGGATATCACATGGTTTTATTCTGAAAGACTTGGCATCCATAGTAGAGAGTCACAACACCCATGGACGTCACATTGTAGACCTCAATGGGCCTGGCTTCATGTGACCTTTTGGCCACTCTTTGGGAAGCCTTGCCTGTGAGAGTTCTCCAGAGCATTCATTGAAATGAGCTTCCTCACCATTTAATGGTTCCTGAATGAATTGAAACCCACAGTGCCTCCAACGTCATCTTTGAAAAATGCCTTGATAAATACCATGAAGTTTTTGAAATTTCCATGACCAGGTGGCACTGGAGAACCTTTGGATGTTGCTGATCATGAGTGTACCAGACAGTGCCTTGATTGACTGGGCTTCATAAAAATGGTGTAGAACAGAGATGCCAGTAAGTTGGAACCTGCTGAGTAATGTGCCTAGAGCAGTGGTGGGAAGGTGTGTGATAAAAAATTTGTTTTTGGGCCATGTGGATCTGCCATTGGCTTCCAAATGGCTTGTGACTGACATGGTGCAGCCAGCAGACCCTTACATGAAAAGGCATCTTGTTATATGGAGATGTTTCCGGGCAATGTTCAGAATCAGGTTGCTATGGACATGGGGCCAAGCTATGTGCGTTAGAAGCCTGGTTGGTGCATTCTCCTGCAGACGCTGACTCACCACACATGACAGATTTGCCTCCAGAACTGTGTCCCAGTTGAACTCCTTTAATTTCATGAAGCAATTGCCAAAGTCCCAGTGCAGCAGCAAGAAACACCACGAAAATAGAAGATGACCAAATGGCTTCACAGTCCACATGAAAAGACACTTATCCCTCAATGGTCACCGTTTACTTACAAAGAGAGAATTCAGCACTGCTGCCTCATGTTTCTTTGGAAAATAAGAAACCATTTCCTCCAGGTCACATAGATGCAGACACAGATTTGATGGTCTCACTAGAAAGCAGCTAAAACTCCTGACAACAACATATATTTCAAGTGCCCAACCTCAGAGGCAGTTTCTCAAGAAGTATTTAGGCCAGCAGAGCTCCATGTTTATGGAGTTTTTACCCTGTCCCATACTTTTGGAAACTCCTCTACCACTGCCAAGGTTGTAAACCCCTGAGCATATTCCATTCCATATATATATTCACAGATTTTCTAACTCTTCTCCTCTAATTGTGTCTTACTTTGGGCGAAGGTAATGTCAAG
Source organism: Callospermophilus lateralis (assembly GCF_048772815.1). NCBI lineage: Eukaryota > Metazoa > Chordata > Mammalia > Rodentia > Sciuridae > Callospermophilus > Callospermophilus lateralis. The sequence goes on along the minus strand of NW_027514859.1, from coordinate 12,323 downwards.
GAATTGTTCTGGATGAGAGTGGGAAGATTTTGTTTAGCACATATTTGTATACACATTGGATTCCTTTTTCTATTTTACATTTGAAATACTGAATCCCTGACACTAACACATACCCTAATAGATTCTGAGTACTAATCATAATATGATGGAGAAAAATAACCGAAACAGAATAGAAATACAAGCAGTTCAGAGGAGGCATGTTGTATTTTTGGACTTGCGTTTTGCATTATATAGGGTAGGAGTTATAAATCTAGTCCATTTTTAATTGAAATAGTTCTCCATGTTCTTTTAATGTTAACAAATATGTGAATTCCTGTCTCCCTTTCTCTGTAGTCTATTCAGCACATGTATTTTTATATGCACATATAGAATCCTACCTGGTATCACACGCAAATTTTCATGAGTTACATGACTTGGCAGATACAAACTGTGAGAAGAGATCACTCCTCCTAAACGATGTAGGAACTGAAAATTCAACCTATGGGGGAGCTTCCTAGTTAAAAAAAGTTATACATAAATCCATATCGACTAAAATGAATATTTTTGGATGTGTGGATGATATATATTTCACTGTGTAATTAGATTGGCATATATATATATATATATATATATATATATATATATATATATATATATATATACTCTCCATATATTTCATAATATTTAACATATGTGTCTTATTATACACTCCCTAAATTTATTCTTGTTCATATATGTGGATTTATAATCAAATTTTCAAAAGATTATTCTCAGAAATATTCATTCACCTGAAATACATATTTGTTTCCTAGTATTGAAAACTAACTTCAGTGAATAGTGCATATAAATCCTAATATTTCTACAGTAACTAACCCAGTTTAATATCAATGCAAGTAGATTCCTATGGGACATGACATTTATTTTGAAGTTCATTTTTATTCAACACTGGTACATTTCTATTTCTTGAGTTTATGCACATTATAGCATATATATTTCATCCACACGTTCACAAATTTATAGGCATTTATTTCACTTTCAATCACTTTCTGCTTCAGAAACATGTATTCCTCCATGTGTCTGACTGGTCTTTTCATGAGACTTCTTTCCAAAAACATTATTTTCGATTTCCATAATCACTTTTGAAGCAAAACTCACACACTCTTCATGATAAACCATAAGACTAAGATTACAATTAGACGTATAACTAGTTGTTATGAATGATTCTATATCAATATATGATTTCTTATATATTTTCAGATATCAATTCAATCCATTATTTAAAGTGGAACCAGTTATATTATTTATTAACTGTATGATCTATTCATGCATTATCTCTATATTTATAGACACAGGGTACACCTCGTTGTACCCCAATACTAATTTATACATATTTTAAATATTGCTGCCAGAAATGGTCGAAGAAATACTCATGTCATCTGATCTACATATACATTTTATCACAGTAATATTCTGGACCAAAAAAGCAAAGGTCACTCTTAAGATTGTACCAAAGCCTAAATGAAAAGTGAGCATGGATTACTAAAACCTTCCATGTCCAGGTTTCCTAATGCTCTGAAATGTCAATCGTATTGGTGACTACATATTTGTTTCTTCCTAAGATTATATATTCAACCTCAAGCCTGTTGAAAATGTCTAATCCTATCACTCACTTTATACTTTGCCTGATTTAGTAATGTCTCTATTTATGTCTGTATTCCTACATATTTTCCCCTGTTCATCATTGTGACTGACTCTTCACATATGCTGACTTTTACATTCACTGTCTACCCGAAACCCTATTGCTTAAGATCTTTTGCTCTAAATCCTATACTCACTCTTCTTTCTAAACCTACCGACTATCTTCCTAATCCTACAGACTATCTCTTTTTGAGTGGATGTTCTCTTCGTCATTCAATCATCCATGGTACAAGCTCCTATGCCATTGTATATAGATTTATCTGAGACATTTTTGCAGAACATCATTCAAAGCTATGTGTACCAATTAAGGGCCCAATGCCCTTCTGGGCTACATATCTTCCCTAGATTTCTATTTTTATACTTATATTTCACCTATATATTCTTGTAAATATCATAGTTTCCCAATACCATTATTTGTCATGCAGAAATATTCCTAACCCAAATTGAACATGTTATTAACCCAAACCATACACTGTTCTCTCAAACTTTACAGAAGAGCAGGGACAGGGTTAGTTTTACAATACAGGAATGTAGGGCATCTTCCACCTGTTGAGAACATCAAAGGTCCATGCAGAAATGATCTTTTGAGAAGATGTAGGCAGCTATGAAAGACTGAGAGAGAAAAGTCATCTTCTATGGCAAACAACCTCGTCAGCATGAAGGGATGTGTATGAATCAGCCTCTCTCTTCTTAATGTAGAGAAGATGGACCAAACCAGTCCTAGGTGGAGAGCGGTTCCCGAGTGCCCATGGTTTATATACCATTCTAACTTATGAAAATGTCACAGGAAGTAGGGGCAGCCTCCATCTCATGGGACCCTTGAAAGCAACTGTTCGTACAAAGTGGTTGTCAAGGCAGTGACCTCATTCAGTTCCTGAAGAAGTGATCTACCTCACTTTCTTGGTGATGGAACTCTCTGAACTTCGGATCCAGGAAGCCAGGCACCTGGAGCCAGTCCAGTCAAATACCCATTGGCTCATTTTTTTGGATTTACCAAGGAGAGTGTCAGTCTTTCTTGGTACCTACAGATGTGAGGATGGCCAAATACCAGGAGAGCTCTGAATAGGGTCCTTTCCTGAGAAAGCAGGTGGTGGTTCACTGCTGGCTCCTGACAACTTCACAGAGTTGGCCAAGGAGACCAGATCTGAGATAGGACAGGCCATTTTGGGGAACATAGTTTGGCCCACCACTCAAAGGACACTCCGGATAGTCACAGAGTTACATGGGGGAAGGATGTGCCTTTGTGGGTGTGATTCAGGTTTTGTCTCATGATCTGAGAATAGGTAGGAAAGGTGGTTTGTTTGATTTGGAGTGGACTTCTTCTAGTAAGTAGTTTGACAAGGCGAGTGTTTCTATGTCTGTGTATCCACTGTGTCCGTGGTTGTAGATATTAGAAAAGAGAATGCAACAATTGATGTGTCCTGTATAGTAGAAAGATTCCCAGCATTCATCTTGCCCAACTTATGAATGAACTGAGGCTTGCCTTATCCATGGGCAACACCTGCTATCTTCCTAAGTTTCTGTTTCCTTCCGGAATTCTAGCCACTCTCCAGAATAGGCTCATGGTTTTGTGTCCAAGATATGTACCACCTCCAAGATCTGTGACATGGCCATGTACTGGATAACTGAAGTGAATGGCGAGCATCTCAGAAAACTCAGATATCAGTGTGACCAAGAAAGTCTCAGTGGAGAAACCCTGCTTTGGGCCTTTTGCTTATCAATTGTTCTGTTGCCCTGAATGTCAGGAAGGTCTTTGCCTAAGGCCACCCCATTGTGAAGCCTGAAGAAAACAGTTTTCAAATGCAAATGAATGGGCATCACCTGTTGCTCTTTGCTTAATTGATTTGGAAAGGAATGTGTCTGAATAAACCTCGTGGCCCTGTGTGAGGTTGTGGCTTAGATTCTCAGCACCTGATTTATGTAAAGAGATATGCCATGAGTGCACCCAAAACCACAATGGCCAAAAGAGCAGTTATTGTGAATGAAGTTTCTCACATTCATTTGTAAGTTTCCTGACCCCCATCAAGTGTTAATAGGGATCCTTTGGATCAAATTATTTATTCAAAGCCCTGCAGAGGCTAGCCCATAGGTTTTTGGGTTTTCTCATGACTCCAAATCATATAAAGAATCTATACCTTACAGTCAGTAGGCCTCAAATTGGAGATGCAGAGCAGTATTAACACCTGGCCTATTTGATAACTCCTGGTTGACAGGATGGGTGTCCAGGCCACCGTGAATTTAGGCAAATGAGGGGCAAGAGAGCTTATTTTTGAGACTGTCTTGGGCTGCACCCCTCATGGAAAACTCCAGCCAGAGTTTATGATTAGTGTCTATATGGAAGAAGATGATGGCCATGTGGGAGTGTTTTGGTTTTAATTGTGGTCATTTGTGTAGCGGTTGAAAGAGATGACTGGATCTACCTGGGCTTGAACTCTGGTGTGATTCCTCTTAGAGACTGAGTTCTGAAACTGACCTCAGAGAAGTATTGCCATGAAATGTGTTGGGATTTTAGGAGGCCATGCATGAGAATCGCCCTTGGAAACTGAGATCGAGGGCAGGGTGGCTTTCCAGATTGCACTGGGAATCTCAGCCAGGATATCACATGATTTTATTCTGAATGACTTGGCAGCCATAGTTGAGAGTCTCAACACACATGGAACTCACATTGTAGACCTCAATGATCCTGGCTTCATGTGACCTTTTGGCCACTCTTTGGGAAGGCTTGCCTGTGAGTGTTCTCCAGAGATTTCATTGAAATGAGCTTCCTTACCATATAATGGTTCCTGAATGAATTGAAACCCACAGTGCCTCCAACATCATCCTTCAAAAATGGCTAAATAAATACCAACAAATTTCTGAAATTTCCATGACCAGGTGGCACTGGAGAACCTTTGGATGTCATGTTGCTGATCATGAGTGAAATAATTCCCCACGCAAAGGCACTTCAAAGGGAGAATTCCAATTTTATTGCAAAAAAGCTGTGTGATTATATAGAACTAAGGAGGAGATGGTAGGGCTTAGATAAATGGCAGCAACCCGTTTATTGAAAGCAAGTTCTTTCAGATATCATCTCCAGAACCCAGGAATTAGTTCTCATTGGGGCTAAGGTTCTTCACCAGTGAGATTTGAAATTGGCGCTGGCGGGAGAGTTCACAAGGGCGGGAACTTTTCGCACCACTGCAGAAATGAAGAAGGTAGGAAGAAGAAGTCCTTAGGCACCATGTTGGGGTTTTTCTCTGGGGTATGGCTGCCATTTATACTTTTCCCAACATTCCTCCCTTTTTGTTTTCTTAGGAAGTGGGGCGTCGTTTTTAGATCCGGCTGCTTCCTGCTGTATGGGGGTGCTGTGAGGCCTAGAAAGGGAAGGGGAGGAATGCTCGGGGGGCAGGTCTGGGAATATCATGGCAGCAAGAAATAAAACCCAGTGGCTATAGACAGCTACTTCCGTAGGGGTGAAGTCAATGAAAGTTCCCTGAAGCCACAAGTTGTCGATGGCATGGAACCAGTCCTGGATGGAGGAGATTGTTGGTATCAGCCACTGGTCCTGTAACAGAGACTCTAGAAAATACTGGAAGCGTTGCCTGGACAAGGTGCCACAGGACCTGAAGAAGATCAGAGTGAATAAAAACAGAATGAAGATAAAAATTAAAGCAAAGGTCAATTTTTGGCAGAAGTTCCATGTTGGGGTAGTGACATAGAAGAGGCCAAGGGTCATGAGGAAGCTTAGAAGGTCATAAAGATTCAAGAATCCAGGATGGCAGATTAAGAGGTTTTCCGAGCTTGTTGTCTCCCACTGTCTGATGTCCATTGCATTCCATCGTGCCTGGTAGTGAGCTTCATCACGGAGTGAACTGTTCTCTTGGAGATGTTGGGGGTTCGTCGGTCATCAGAGGCTGGTAGTGCCTAAGCAAAAGCTGGTTGAAAGTTTGATTACGAATTTTTTGCAGTTGGGTTTGAAGGAACTTCATTATGCAGGGCAAGAGAGCACAAAAAAGGAGCATCCCAATAAGGGGCCCAGAGAGAGGTAGTAAGTACATGGCAAGATAGGATTGGAAGAACCTTGTTATGGGATTGGAGGAGGTAGGTTTGAGCAATTGGGTCGATAATTCCTGCAATTTAACAACTTTTTTTTTATTAGCCCAGATTCATTAACATAATAGCAACATTCTCTCTGAGGAATAGGCATGTACCCCCTTTTTCTGCAGTGAGAAGATCAATTGCCCTTCGGTTCTGTAAAGCCACTTGTGCCAATGAAGTAACCTGCCACTGCAAGGAGCCAAGAGACTCAGCAGTGGTATCGAGTGCTTCCTGCAGTTTTTGTTGCACGTCATTGGATGCCCATAGAGCATGACCTATAGCTCCACCAGAGAGACCGAGACTCGCCACTGAGGTTGTTAAAGTGAGGCCTACCAGAACCGGCAGAAAGACTGCCCTACAGGTGCGGGAAGGTAGGGCCAACTGTCGGAATTCAGTGGGAGTATACAAAGAAAGCAGAGGAACTACAGTAACCAAGATACAGGTGCCAGAGACATTGATCGTTGAGGTACTTAAAGACCAATTACACCAGATGAAATGTCCAGGTTGCATAAACCCAGGGCTCTATGGGGTGCTATAGCTCAAGGAACAAATGGGTAAAGGATTCATTATTGGCAGGTGGATACAGATGAAAGGAAATAAAGTATTGTTGGAATAACTTTCCCACAGTGGGATATGTGTCACATGTAGGGGTTGTCCTTACTTAGAGAAATTGTAGGTTTTTGCTGAAATATTTCCTGCCGCTAATGGGACCGCTGCTAGAAGTGGACGACTAAGTGAAGCACAGAGAAAGCACTGAGAAGTGGGCACCAAAAGAATGGAGGAGTTTAATAATCGAAGAGTTTGGTGTAGCAAATTGAGCCATGTGGAAGGGGGGCCTTAGGGGGTTGAAGGCTCTGAATCCTCTTTGGATGAGCTATGGATAAGATCTCGAAGTTTTGATTCTGACTCCTTAATGTGTTCGACTACCTGGATGGTTGCCTTAGGTGATTCTGACTCCTTAATGTGTTCGACTACCTGGATGGTTGCCTTAGGTGGCGTAATCAGGGTGCGGCCAACAGTCATCCACCCTGTGGGTCTGGCTGAGGTTGTCCGAGCATAGACAGCAAACTCAACATAGCCCCAACGTTTGGCCTTGGGGTCAGGTGTATCTGAAGTATATGATCCATTGTTATCGGATGAAGAGCCTTTATGCCACTTTAGGTAACTAGAAGTCCACCCTTCAGGGTAGCCAAGTGAGTGGTAAGAACAGCTACCACGTTCATCATGGAACCTGCATGACCAATAGGGACACCCATTATATATCTCAGGCCACCAATGACAATAGTCTTTGGTTTGATTAAAAAGGAAGCAAATGAAAGGCCAGTTCCAGCTACCAGGGACGAAGGTCCTTGAAGGTGACAATTTTAGGGGAATAGAGGTGCAGTTGTGGATGAAGCAAGTAGTTGCATCCACTGCGCGGACCTTCTGCATGCCATGTTCCGAGTATCGTTCCCGAAGAGTGAATAAATACATGGTAGGTTAGGAGGGTAAAGACAAGTCCCAACAGAGCACAGAAAAGAAGCAGAGCACAAAAAAACAGGCAGTTAGAGATGACTAGGGTGTTGGGAGAGCTCATTGTGCCTTCTTTAAGAGGAATTGGGCTGCAGGGAACACCGTGTGAGCCGCAACTTAAATGGGTGAGATGGGTGGGGAAAGCAGGAGTAAAGGGGAGGTTCAGGAGGTGATTCTTGGAGTTCCTCTGGGGTGGTCCTGTCGTCAGCAGGTGGGGCCTCCTGGTGATATGGCTTCAACCTAGAAATGGGAATCCAGGGAGTGAGATGGTTGTCTGATAAGGAGAGTTTGGCAGTGGTGGGGTTACAGAGAATGACAGAATAGGGGCCTTCCCATTTTGGTGCAAGAGTCCCTTTCTCCTCTGGGGTATTATAATAGACTAGACTCCCAGGTGTTAAGGGAGGAGTGTTTGGAGAGGAGACTGGGTCTGGAAGAAGCCAGTTCTGATATTTCCAGTGTTCGGAGCGGAGATGAAACAAGAGAGGCAAAGACAAATCTCGGGTGAGAGGTCCTTGTGAAATGACCAACCCAGGGGGTATAAGAGGTCTTCCATACATTATCTCAAAGGGAGACAGTAAAGATGGTTTCTTAGGGAGAGCTCTGATTCGAAGCAAAGCCAAGGGAAGGATTTTGACCCAGTCTAAGTTTAATTCCATTGTCAATTTGGTAAGGACTTCCTTCAGAGTACGATTTACCCTTTCCACTTTCCCTGAAGCCTGGGGGTAATATGGACAGTGGAAATGCCACTTGAAAGAGAGGGCTTGAGAGACCTTTTTTGTGATCCTAGAAATAATCTCAGGGCCATTGTCATATTGTAGGGAAGTCGGCATACAAAACCTGGGGATGATGTCTGTCAGTTAGATTGAAGCTACAGTGGAAGCCTTTTTATTGGAAGTGGGAAATGCCTCAACCCAAACAGAGAAAGTGTCCACAAAGACAAGGAGGTATTTAGTGTGCCATACTGTGGGCATGTTGGTGAAGTCTACTTGCCAGTCAGCAGCGGGAATGTGTCTCCGGGCTTGGTGGAAAGGGAAAGGTTTGGGCCTTAAAGGAGTATGAGGGTTGGTCCGCTAACAGATCTGACAATTAGAGGCTATATTCTCTAGCATGGCTATGTCAGAAGGGTTGAGGGAGAAGAAGCTCTGTAAAAAAAGGGTCAAAGACTGAGAATTGGAATGGTGTAGAGTATGAAGGAACTTGAAAAGATTTTTGTTCTTACTGGAAGAAGTAGGGGCTTCAGATGAGCTGTCTAAAGTGGCCATAATATGTCCCCCATGGGGGCCATAATTGGAAGTGGTAGCAGCCATTCGTGCCGCCTGGTCAGCTTTGGCATTGCCCTCAGTGATAAGAGAGCCGTCCTTCTGATGTGACCTACAATGGACAACTCCCAACTGGGTGGGTAAGTGGGAGGCCTCTATCAGATTGGTTAAAAGAGCCGAATTAATGATCGCATTACCTTTGGTGGTAAGTAGGCCTCGCTCCTTTCATATTGAAGCATGGGATAATAAGATCTGGAAGACATATTTTGAATCAGTATAGAGGGTGAGGGATTTGCCTTGTGCTAGTAGGCAGGCATGAGTGGCTCCTATAAGTTCAATCTGCTGGTTGGTAGTTCCTGAAGGCATAGCTTTGGCCTCTATAATCTCAGTGGCTGAAACTACAGCGTATCCAGAGTAATGAGTGCCGTTCTGCCTAAAGGAACTGCTGTCAATAAACCAGATAAGGTCAGGCTTGGTGAGTGGTTCCTCAGAAATGGAACAATGACAGCGGAGGAAATCATCTAAGGTTTCCAAGCAATTATGAGTTGGTGTGTTAGACGTGGGAGTCATTGGGAGCAGTGAGGCAGGGTTCAGTGCAGAGCATGGGAGGAAAGTAATATTAGGGTTTTCCTGAAAGAAAGTGAGGAGCGACAGAACTCTGGATGGAGGAAGGGTTTGAAGGCCCTTATAAGCTGAAAGATCTTTCAAGTGATGTGGGGAGTGGATAGTTCAAGGTGCCCCAAAAGTCAGCTTAGAGGCTTCTTTGTGTAAAATTTGTCCAGCAACCAGAGCTCTTAAGCAAGGGGCCCACCCACGAATGGTAGAGTATAGTTTTTTTGGAAAATATGCCACAGGTGCAAATGTAGGCCCATAGTTTTGACCTAAGATCCTAAGTGCTTGCCCCCCTTTTTCATGGACATATAGATGAAATGGTCTTGAAAGATCAGGAAGGTGAAGGGCAGGTGCCTTTAAGAGGAGTTGCTGAAGCCTGCGGAAGTGGTAGATGGGGAAGAAGACAAGAGATTCACTAGGGGGTCCATTTGCTAGGTCATACAGGGGTTTGGATAGAAGAGAATAATTTGGGATCCAGGCCCTAAAATAACCTGCTACTTCTAGGAATGATAGTATTTTGGCTTTCATATGGGGCACTGGAAGATCAGAGAGGAGTTGCCTCCTATCCAGTGTTATTTCCTTTTTCCCGGGTGTAAGGCAAAAACCAAGAGAGGTGACAGAAGACTGGGAAACCTGTGCCTTGTGGGGAGACTCCCTATATCCCTTGTCTGCTAGGAAATTAAGAAGCTGAACGGTGTGGGATTGAGAGTGTTCCCAGAGGGACTACATAGAAGAAGGTCATTGACATATTGAAGGAGAATAGACTCAGGACAGGTCGGGTGAAAGGATGTGAGGTCCTGGGCAAGAACTTGGCAAAAGAGATGGGGGCTGAATCCCCGTGGGAGGACAGTCCAGGAAAGCTGATGAGAATGGTGGATGTGAGAGTCAGTCCACGTAAAAGCAAAGATATTCTGAGATTCTGAGAACAAGGGAATAGAAAAGAATGCATCTTTTAAATCTAGGACCGAGAAGTGGGTAGTAGTGGCAGGAATCTGAGAGAGGAGGGTGTAAGGGTTGGGCACTAGCGGGTGGATGGGGACCACAGAGGAGTTGACAAGGAGAAGGTCTTGAACCAGCCTGTAGGACACGTTAGGTTTCTTAAGTGCCAGAATGGGGGTGTTGAAAGGAGAGTGTGTAGGCCTAAGATACCCCTTTCGTAATAAATCTTGGATGATGGGTTCTAATTCGAGGAGGGCTGTGGTTGTGAGTGGATATTTTGGTTGACTAATATATCTTGAAGGGTCCCGTAAGACAATATGAATAGGACTGCATTTAGCCATAAAGGGTGTAGTTGTGTCCCAAACCTCAGGCTTAACTAGTTTAGAGAGTCATGGAGGAGTGCATGAAGGAGGTGTATCTGCCCCTAGGAACATCATGAGGAAATGAGAGGTAGGAGAGGTGTGGGGTGATATGTGAATGGTGACTTTTCATAGTGAGAGTATGTCCCTTCCCAGAAGGGGAATGGGGCAATGGCTCATAACGAAAAAGAAGTGAGTGAAGGACAAAAGGGATCCCTGCATATAACATGATGGGGGGGTTTGAGGGAAAATCTGTTTAACTCCTACCCTGACAATAGGAGTTTTTGAGAGTGTGGTAGAACCCCAATACTCCCTTAAGACTGATAAAGCGGCACCAGTATCCAAGAGGAAGGTAATGAAGCATCCATCCACCAGGAAGGTAACCCTAGGCTCTTGATTCTTGATGGTAATAGTCTGGAGGGAAAGCCCAGGACTCCGTCAATCCTCCTCTGCCAAGCCCAAGAGAGGCTGTGGTTGCCGGGCGGCTGACCAATCTCCCTTTTGGGTTGTTGGGCAGTCTGCCCCCCAGTGTCCCCTTTGATGGCATTTTGGGCAGGGGTTGTACGGTGTCCTCAGTGAAGGACAATCCCTGGCCCAATGTCTCTCCTTACCACATTTGAAGCAAGCTCCCGGGGGTGTCATATTGGGATGGCGTGGTGATGGCCTTCTCTGAATGACCTGGGCCAACATTTGGAATTTGGCATTTTCAGCCCTCTGCCTACGGCATTCACTTTCATCCTCTCTATCATAAAAAACCTTGAAAATGAAGATTTTGGTCTAAGGAGTAGCAGGGCCCTGTTCAAGCTTTTTAAGCTTGGCTTTAATGTCAGGGTAGCTTTGGGCCAGAACATATGTCATTAAGACATGACGGCCATCAGGGGTTTCTGGGTTGAGGTTTGTGTACTGTTGAAGGGCCTTGGTTATTCTATCCAGGAATTCTGAAGGTGTTTCCTCCTTCCTTTGAATGACCTCCTGCACCTTTTTAAAGTTAACGCCTTACGGATGGCCTTTTTCAGGCCCGCCAAGAGGCAGGATGTAAAAAGGTCACTAGACTGTAAGCTTTCAGGGGTGTTGTAATCCCATAGAGAATCCTGCTCTGGGACAGCATGAGGGCCTGTGGGGTGGTTAGGATTGGTCCTATGATTTTCATCAGCATGGGCTTGGGCTAGCTCCCAGACCCATTGCCTTTCCTCAGGGAGAAGTTTATTGGCCAAGAGCATGTAGATGTCATGTTGAGTGAGGCTATATGCTTGCAGGACCCATTGAAACTCCCGAATGTAAGTGGTGGGGTCAGTGGTGAATGAGCCTAACTTCCTCTCTAGCTGAGTAATGTCCGACATGGAGAAGGGCACGTGGACTCTGATGACACCCTCGGGACCAGCTACCTCACGAAGGGGTGCGATGGTCTTGGGGGTGGGAAGGAGTCCCTTAGACCTGGTAACAGGAGGACTGAAAGAGGCAGGAGGCGGACAGGAAGGAGAGGGAGGGGAAGGGAGTGTCTCTTTGGAAGAGGAGGAGGTGGAGCAGGCAGAAGAGGGCGGAGGGGAGGAGGATGAAATGGAAGGCTGAGGATCCTTGGAATCAGGCAGAGGAAGAGGAGGGTATAGCGGGAGAGAAGGGGCAGATATTACTGGGGGATAAGGTGGGGGTTAATCTGCTGGGCTGAATGAGGAAGAATCTGTGAAGTCAGGAGTAGAAGTAGGGGAAGAGAAGGGTTTGCAAACAAGGAGGACCTGAGAGGGAGGGCAGGAGGAGCAGCGACAGGGTGCTGTGTGAGAAGGCTAAAACCTTAAATGCAGGGAATCTCACTCCACTTTTTCAGATGCTGGCAGTAGTTAAAAAGATCCCAGAGAAGGTTTGGATGTAAGGAGCCTTCTGGAGGCCAATG